>NC_092184.1:13385607-13538107 GCF_043641665.1 Enoplosus armatus | reverse complement strand
ACAGATCCTTCACTGTGTTGTAATCTGACGAGTCAGGTGCACAGAACTGGCAGGGCTCCCAGTCTGATGCCATTTCCTGTTACATGGTGTTTTTTCCAGGTTGGAAATGTAAACGGCTCCTTTATTTTGAATAGAGGACAAACACACACAAACTCCAATGAGTTAATTTAATCACTGATGTTTCACTCTTTTTCAAGGTGGAAACGTTGGTGGTACGATGAAATGATTATAGCTTAGTGTGCGGCCATCCTTTCTTTAAAATATGTCCCTGCCATGACCAGCAACTCATATTTATTCTCTTTTAAACTGTAGAGATTTGCACCATTTTACAAGACCATCTTAGACAAACTGTTGTATTTGTGAAGATATAACCAGCAAATGTTTGGTAGTTTTACTTGACAAATAAATGACAAAAACAATAATAACAACAATAATAGACTAATTGTTTCAGCATCAGTTTCTTAATCACCAGAATTGTAGGTAGGAAATCTGTAGTATATAAGATAAGAGAATTTTATTTATCCTGAGGGAAATTGCTGTGCTACAGTTTCAATACAATGTAGAAAAGAGTGTAATATATAGAGTACAAACAAAAAAGAAGAAATGTTAACGGTAACTATCATAGAATATAAAGAGGTTATCTATAAGGTGCAAATCCAAAGTATGTTATTTTGGTGATTATATTATATCCCTGTTTTATGGAAATGATTCTCTGATATATCATACGTGGTATAATGTTTGCACGAGATATTTAAGAAGACTTAGGGAAGGGAATTGTATGCTTTTATGAGACAGTGTGTTCCCAAAGTTAGAAATTATGTAAATGTCCGACAAGTGAAGAATGATTCATATAAAAACGTCTCTCCTCTTGCTCACGTGTAGGCTTTGAGCATAAGATCACGGTTCAGGCGTCTCCCAGCGTGGACAAGAGAAAGACTCAGGGGAGCGAGAGCACCACCCCGCCTGCCAGCCCGGGGGTCATTCCCCGACTGAGAGCCATAAGATGTGAGCGCAAACACCCAAAAGTCGGACAGCATCCTGTGTCAGAGAAAGTGAATGTTTTCTCAATGTTTATACCGTCTGTATCATCCTCCAGTGACGCCGAGCGACGGCAGTAAGACGTGGGGTCGCAGCGCTGTGTGTAAGAAGGAGGACCTGTCCACCACCAAGAAGAAAGGACGCACCTGGGGACCGAGCTCCACCCACCAGAAGGAGAGGGTCGGCGGGGAGGAGAAGTATGTGCACTCCTTGTTTACACACCAGTTATGAATGTAAAATGAGTTTCACCTGATAAAGTCAATAAGACTTTAAGGTGCGCCATTTTTACTTAGGGTTAGTATTAAAACATTTTACATTATTGAAATTTGAAGTATTCAGATTCTGAAGATCTGTATAATAATAATAATATCTGTAAAATACAGTAAAAGTCCTGTATTGAAAAAGTTACATAAGTAAAATCAGACAAACTAGTAAAAACTGAGTAAAACTCAATGCAGAAAAATACTAGTATATATTGTAGATTATTACTGATGCATTAATGTAAAATCAGGATTTCACTGTTTAAAGGAAAAGCAGAAAATCACATTTCTGAGGCTGGAAACATGACTAAATTATCAAAATAGTTGCCATATTTTTCAATTGACTAATTGATTAATCGACTAATCGTTACAGCTGTACTTGTGTGATACTGTTGGGTAGTTTAATTTATATCAGAACATCACATAGCATAAGCTCTTCATATGCTTGTCATATTTCTCTCTGAATTGTTGTGGAGTAGAAGTATAAAGAGGCATGAAAAGAAAATACTAAAAGTACAGTACTTGAGTAAGTGTACTTTTTGTATGGATCTGTCTGTTTAATCTTGTGATTAGCTCATTTTGCAGCAGTCTACCTGTGTCGCCAACCTCTCCTCAATAGATTTATTTTAAAAACAGAATATCAGCGTTTTCTAGACGTAGGTTAAACATCATAAAACACAACGTACCTGATGAAACTGCAGTCACAAACACTGAGATCATGAGGATCGTTTTCCGTTCACCCTCTGAGATCACAGTTATCACAGGCCAGAAGAAGCTGCCCATTTTTCATGTTTTTCTGGACAGATTACACTGGGGAACAATTTGAAAAAAAAATTCTGTTGAGTTAGATTTTTATGCTGATTAAAACTAAAATTGGCATGCTGATTCCAAAATTGCAGTCAGTTTTTTTCTAGCACGTCAAGTTTTTTCTCCACAGCTTACCCTCCAGATAAGCAAAATTCCACTGATTAGCTGTAGTAAGACTTGCCAGCTGATTACGATTGGACTCATCTACAGCTACGTGGCAACTTGTTTGTGCAGTCACAATTGAGACAGTGCGGTGAGAGGTGTGTGCAGCTCCCAATAGGTCAGTACTATCACACACATATCTGTTAAGTACAGTATTTTTCATATTTTTTAAGAAAACGGGGATCCTATAGTTCAAAAACTTGACGTGATAGAGAAAAACTGATTCCACACCCAAAAATTAGTTAAAAACAGCTGTCAGACCTGACTCAACAAAAATTGTGTTCCCCAGTGTTATTGCTCGAAAGGCAGAGAAACAAAACCTTTCAGTCAATAACTCATTACAGTCTGTGGAGCGGCCAGAAGCAGAACAATTATCTCTGGAAAAGAATCTGTGTGGTGTATGATGGCAGCCCCCGTATGACATGAACCTGAAAACAATATTGTAGCACTGAGTTACTGTATGTTTTAGAAATGATTGTTGACATTTTATCTGCTTGCAGACTGAAATCACTGGGCGAGGGATGCAAAGTTTGGTCCTCCAGTGCACCAAATCTGGGCAAGTCCCCCAAACATGCACCCATGACCGCCGGCTTCTCCAGCCTCAACGAAATGGGTGAGCCTCTTCATTGTGAGCTGTGCATCACTAACTTAGTGACAAGAAACAACCTCATCTTGACTCCCTTGTCATTTCTCTCTCGAACAGAGGAGTGCTGTGAGTTTGAGGAGTCACCGGGGTCCTTGCTGCCCTCAGATACCAGCAGTAACGGGGCTGTGGAGGACTCGGGGTCCCTGTGGGGCAGCCTGGGGCCAAACACTGGGCCTGCTCTTGGCTGTCCGGGGCCCGGCGGGCTGGGGACGGGGGCGAGCTACCAGGACTCTCTCCGCCGCTGCAGCCAGAGGAAAAAGAGTGATATGTTGCTGTTGGGTTGCGCCTCTCTGCTCGCGTCTGTTGCCCTCGGACAAGACCTGCTGCAGCTGGGAAAACTACAGGTGAGGAAACAGCAGAGAGAGCTTTCATTTACAAAACCTCAGCAGAAGAAAGGCCTTTTCTAACAGGTCAATGTTGCTTTTGGAAGGTCACAGTACACAAATACCTTAAATTCTAGTACTTTTCAACCTCAGTCTTACTCTTGTAATTGGTTGAATGACATAATAAATAGATAGATAACAAAGGGAAAATACCATCAGACAGCTCAGAACCAATTTCTTCCCAAAGATACATTTATCATGAAAAAAAAAAAAGAAATGAAGAGGAGAGAAATTCTATAGTTGTTGTGCAGAAGAGATTTCACCTTGAAGGCTTGCGCTTCTTGCACAGATGTACATTGTTTTGATTCCCTTTAAAGTTTACACTTAAAGTACCTCAAATTTAAACAACAACAAGCATTTTAGACTAAAAATATTACAGTTCACATATTGAATAGCACCTGTTTCTCTATATATACATGTTGGCATGTTCTACATGCAGATATATAGTTTTTGCAATATGTAAGTAATTTAGCTGATATTTCAGCTTATATATGTTGCATGATTTTAGTTTTCTTTGTACTGATCTCGTCTAACTGGGAGCGGTCGTTATTTCCACTCAACTCGCTCTGGTTGTCGCTCCAGATCTCGCCAGTGTGGGAAGTTTTATCGGTTTTTATTTTACAAGCCTGTCTGCAACCAAAACATCGCTTCCAGGATAATTAAGTTTTAAACTGGGGTGAAATAATTCATGTTTATTCACACATTCCTTATCCCTTTTATTCGGTAGCTGTTTAAACAAACAGTCGACCCTTTCTCTGATAAATACTCAACAGGATAACGCACCGTGTCCCGTGACAGTGATGTGACTCAAATCACCTGCTCAGTCTCCAGAGCTCAGACTTTTGGGATGAGATGAAACAGGATGAGCGAGCTGCCAAATTAGCAGCAGGAAATGCGCGATGCTGTCGAGTCAGCACCGACCGAGGTCTGCATGCACGGTCTCCAGCACCTTGTTGAGTCTGTGTTTTGAGGATTTTCCGTTATGTTGTCGAAGCAAACGAGGGTCTAGACACGGGGTGTGCAGCGAGAGGATCAATGAAAGTAATGATCGGGATGTAATCTTTCGCTGTAGCAGCTTTGATTGGGCGAGGAAGCGATTGTCAAAGAAATAAAGAAAAAGAAACACAGCAGGTCAGATGACTCCAGCTGTTCGGTTGTTTCACTGTCGGCTGACTTTATTTCAGTAAGGCTGCCTCTCAGTGGCCCTGCAGCTTGTTAACGTGGCCTGGTGTTGTTGTCAGGTGCTTCAGGATGAGCAGGACCTCAGAGAGGAGCAGCGTAAGAAGAAGGAGGGTCTCTTCCAGCGGACGGGACGTTTCCGCCGCAGCACCTCTCCGCCCAGCCGAAACCTCTCCCTCTCCCTCTCCAGACACCACGACTCAGCGCTCCCCTGCATGGACCCATCTCCCTCTGTGACACTCCTCTCTCTGTCCTCCCTGTCTGACTGCAACTCCACCAAGTCCCTCCTCCCCTCCGACCCAGACGAGTACCCCCTGACGCCGATGACCGGGGTCAAAACACCGGCGGCGCCACCGGCTCCCGCCCTCAATCCGCTCTTGGACCTGCGGGCGGAGAGCTTCAAGAAGGAGCCCAACCAGTCGCTCACGCCCACCCACGTGTCCGCAGCCATGGCCCTGAACAGAGGACACAGGCGGACCCCTTCAGACGGGGCGATACGGCCCCGAGCTCAAACTCTGGGACACCACAGGACGCCGTCAGATGGGAGCATGCCCATGCCTCCTCCACCGGGAGCACCGCACAGAACCACTAACAAAGGTACAGTGACGAATCATTCAGAACAAGCTTTTTACAGCGTTTACAGCAACATGTGATTGATTTCTGCCCATTTTGTAACCAGAGTCGTATTCTACAGCCGAGATACTTCACTGCATTAGTGAACACTTGGTGGTGCTAGACGCTGATCGAAATAAGTCATGAGGATTCATGCACATCTGAGCAAAGTTTAATGACAATTCATCCTGTATTTGTTCCACTGGTCTTATGTTTTATATAACATTTTTTCATTTAACCAGAAGGTATTTTTAGATGCATTATCTCTTTTACAGGAGCAAATATGAGAACACACAGTCACATAAAGGAACCATAAAGTAAAGCCATTAAATCAGTTCACAGCGGTATTATATTAAAGCTTGCTTGAGAGCCTGTTACAGTGTGCATCATCTCACATTTATTTCTTTTTTTGTCAAAGTTGTGCTGCTGCTGTTTGGTGCGTTCAAGGCTTGTGGGAAACCCTGCCTTCCTAGACTGTTAAAATTTCGGCGTGGCTCTGCTCATGTGATGCTGTGGAACAAATCTGAGCTAGCTTGACGCAACAACTCACAGTCCAAAACCAAAATACCTTAATGTTACAGTCGTCTATGTCAAAGAAAAGCAGCTAATCGTCACATTTGAGAAGCTAGTATCAGAGGACAAACATTATTATAAGCATTCTTCTTCTTCTGTCTTTCATTATTCAGGTACGCAGGACACCCTGGACATCCCCCGCCTCCCCGACCCCTCTACCATCTTCCCAGTCCCCCATCGGCGTAAAGCACCCGCTCCGCCGATCCCTGACCCGGATCCTCTCTGCCTCATCAGCCCCCTGGAGAGACCCAAGACGCTGGAGTTCGCCCCCCGGCCGCGGCCCACCCCGGTCAGGATGAGAGCCGACCCCTGGAAGCTGGGCTCTCTCTCCCGGACCCTCAGCTCGTCGCCGGGCAGCAGCTGCGACAGCCCACTCGGTTCAGGGGACAGCAGCGCCAGCGCCGCGCGACCCAACCTGATGGACATGGACGTGGAGGGCCAGAGTTCGGACCCCACTGTTCCTCTGTGTGGAAAGCGGCAGCCTGCCACTCTGTGCGGACAACAATACTCGTAGTGACAAGCAGCAAGTGAACATTTCCAAGTCTGCTGTTCTGCATTCAAACCCTGTTCCAGGACGTTAGAGCTTGGGCTGAATAAGGAACGCCTACTGACGTCTGAGCCGGGCGAAGTGCACTCACTGAAGTTTGCAGAAACATCCCACTCCTTGTCGTGTTTCAGGCACTTACTGGAAGCCATTCCTCCCATGTGCCCTTGTAGTGTCCTAATAAGGCGTGAAACCCTTACAGCAGGCCTTTCCCTGATAGTGCTCTCTAACCTGCACGACACTGAGGGTTCTAGAGGCCTTTTAAAAGCCTTGTAGTGTGCTCACCCACCTACCTTCTTCCCCTCCTTGGAAGCCGTCTCTACCTGCGTCTTAGTGCCCTGTGACCGGGTCACATTTCCTACAAGACTCACGACCTTCAAAGCCATTCAAGTACTCTTTTTGACTTTGCTAACTGTTCATTTCGACCCATCTGCTTCGTGCTTATGCCTGTCTGTGTAGCTGTCCACTTTCTGCTTGCATCTTTCCTCTCTCACTGAAAAAAAAAAGTTCATTCACATTTCACCAAAACCTTCATTATTTCAGGAGTGTTTCCCTGACGAAACACTGGAGCTGGACTGTTTAAAATTCATAATAGAGAGTGTCTTTGTTCTTATTTTGCACGCCGTTTTTTCTGCTGGTGCACAAACACCCATAAATTCTCCTTCAGTCAGCTCTGCCTTCGTCCTCACATGTGTCGTCTCTCTGCACGGAGGTCATCGTCCTCTTCCCTCCAAGACCGAGACAGGAAAAATCATTTTTTTAATCACTGCACTGGTGGACTGGTTACATCCTCAACCTTGTACAGTAAAAAAACAAGGAGTTTATTTTCTCAGTGCACCCATCCCTATGGCAACCTGTTAGCAAAAACATTTTTTTCTATTGGTTCGGCAGACCAGGTGTTTTCCTCTCTGTGTGGATGTGTATATATTACTGTACACGTGTGGAAGAACAAAATGGGTTCTTTTTTTTGCGTGCTGGTGCTTTTTCAGTGCATGTTGTTTCACGTGTGAATGGTTGGCTGTACGCTACTCCTTCAAAATTAGACCACTTGTTGCTGCACACACCTGTCTCATCTGTTTGTCTTTTACACGTGTCTTTTTTTCTTTTGGACGAAAACATTCCTCACTAGCAGCCAGTAGCACTCTGTACTGTGTGGATCCCGTTCATGCCACTGAAATGGACACGAAGGAAACGCTGAGGGGAAACGACTTCAACGTCGACCTCATGTTCATGTTGGACACGTTTGGACGCTTCATACTCTCCTCTGACCTCTTGTATTCAACATCGGTGGCACTTTAGGAGCCGTGTTGTGCAACTAGTTAGTCTCTCTGTGGACTAGTGGACTCTAGTCACGGCTGACAAATCAACTTTTATCTGCGGAGTTGTTTTCGCACAGTGGACAGTTCGTCTTGGCTGCAGGTGGTATTTACTTGACAGTGCAAATTTCTCTAAGTGAGTGTGCGTGAGTGTGTGAATATGCGTGTGTGTGTGTGTGTGTGTGTTATTTGTATGGGATGATGACAATCCCATCAGTAGAAGAGTGAGCCCAAACTCATTCTCCTCGTGTGGTTAAGAACACTGAGTATTTATTAAATTAATTGTTATTATTGGAAAGGATTCATTGTTATTATTATTATTATTATTACTATGATGCTCTTCCTGGGATATCTGTATATATTTGTTAATATAACAGGAAAAACCAAGGAAAACCAAGGAAACTGCTTACTGAAACATCCATGTTGTCTCCAGTCTCAACATGTGACATTTCTGGGTCCAGTGAGGAATAAGTGTGAAATGTGATGAATGAGAGACGAATAAAAAAACAAAGAAAGATGCTTCAGTGTCAGTGCTACATCTGTTTTTTATATCCATGTGGTAAAAGTAACATTACAAAGTATCAAAAGTAGAAGTACTTGTTCTGCAGTAAAATGTATCTATATTACATCAATAGATTGTTAATACTGATGCATCAATGTTTTAGTATTTTACTGCTGTAGCTGGTCGATGTAGAGGGATCAGACAAGATACATTTGAGGGGTCAGAAAGAGGAAAAAACAGTTCTGCTACACAAATTTGGTTTAATTTTTGTTTGTTCTTTTTGTGAAGTATTGGACATGTGTTCCTTCTTTGAGGCTGGAGCATTTATTTGACTGAAATTATCTGAGAAATTAACAATTGGAAACAACTGCTTAAATCTTTAACAATGTGTTGTATTTCACAAGCTTATTGTGTGTTTTTTTTAAATGAAAAATTCTTAATCTGAAAGGTAACCAGTAACTACAGCTGTCGTAAAATGTAGTGGAGTTAAAAAGCACATTGTTTCCCTCTGAAATGCAAAGTAGAAGTATAGGGTAGCAGAAAATCAAAATGCTCAATTAAAGTACAAGTACCTCAAAATTGTACATCACTTGAGTAAATGTACTCTGGTGGTTGTCATGGTGCTGTTGTCTCAGGAACAGTTAAAACACTGTTTGGTGGTTACCTGCATGCACCAGTAGAGACAAAGGCGGCTGCAGTAACAGATAAAATCCTGTAGGTGTCACCAGTGTGGCCTATGATGTCATATCATTTCCAAGTCTGCTGTTTTTCTCCATGTAATGAATTCCTATAGTCGCTCTCTGACACTGCAGTTACCATAAAAAGGCAGATGAAGGTGCACTCATGCCTCCAACGCAGTTCACTGTGATTTTACGATTAAATTTGAGATGTTAGAGCTGAAATAAATCTTGGAAATGGCAAACAAAATGTGATATTTCACGCCGACGTGACAACCTTTGAATGTTAAAGATGGATCCAGACACATGCAGCATATACAGATGATACAAACACACACACACACACACACACACACACACACACACACACACACCACTCCACTGTTTTGTCTGAGTGTGACCGCCAATCAAACACCCTTCCAGACGCCAGCCAGTTACCTAGCAACCCCTCTTCACTTCCATGGTGATGCTATTAAAAGCAACAACAAAGAAAAAAGGGAAAGAAAAAAAAGGGGGATGATGGGCCTGAAAATGAAGTGAGGAAGAGAGAGAGAGAGAGAGAGAGAGAGGTGTTAAAGAGCCAGCAGAAAGGATTCGGCAGGCTGAGCGTCGCCTGGCCGGTTCACAGCTCATATACACACACACACACAACACACAGTGTTTTGTCTGGTGTGCTTTTCTTGTATGTTTCTATCTGCCTTTTGTTCTCAACAGCAGCAGAGGCTCTCTCACATGTTTATCACCTTCTCCGTCTTTCCCTTCATGGTTTCCTCAACAGTTTCCCCCATTTTTCCTTTGTTTCATCATGTCATGTTTTGAATACGGGGAGATTCTGGTGCTGTTGGTGTTTGGTGGCACGTCAGAGAGGATGAGGCGAGATGAAAGAGGAGAGGTGGACAAAGTGATACAAATGTGTGTGTTTTGTGCTCAATTTTGAAGTGAACAACTAACCAGATTGCCTGCCAGTTGGTGCGCCCTCGGATCTGCACAAGCACTCTCTTTGTCTTAAACTAAGTCTTTATCAGACCATTAAACCATGTAGACAGTTTTATTCTAAAAGGATCTGTGCAAAGTATTTGAAGGGTAGAATAACTCGAGCCCACATTGGTGACAAGGGATTTTTAGGAAGCAATTATGATCAATCAGATCCTGGGTGTTTAAAGGGGAACTCATTCAATTTTACACATCAAAGTCAGCTTACTCGTCACAGATAGTGAACTACTCAAACTGGGGTTGTGGAGTTTAAAAGATGTGGGCGTTTACCAGGCAGGAAGATATTTTTTGAGCTTCACCCACGCGAGGGGCTAAATGTCTGGATATCTCAGCCTCTGCTGCTTCAGTTTTGACCATTTAGTATTTGCGACAGCCGCAGACTTGGCTTTATTTTTGTTTGTCTTCTCTGGTTGGCTCTGCTCTTCCCTTGTGTTCAGAGGGTGGAGCTGAGAGCTTGTCGCAGATGCAGCACACCTGAGTATGCAGGGCTCAGGTGTCTATAACCAGACGTGCAAAATAATCTCACTTTCTGGTCCCATTTGTTTGACATCCACACCCTCCCTCCTTTGCTAAACTCTGTTGAGCCCAGTTGTGACCTGTTCTAGGTCCATAAAGTTGAGAGACAGGTCTATTTAGTAGCTTTTCTTTAGCTTTCAATCATTCCACATGGTCTTCATCAGCAGATGGAGTTTGCACTGTCAAGTTAAAAAACAATTCTGGGCACTTTAAGACTTAAAGGCAAAGCAGCAGAAGCTTCAAAAACATTTGATCCTACATTTCCCATAATGCAACCAATAGCATCTTATTGACCCTCCCTACCTGGTAGGTCGAGTCTGACAAGTCTTTCAAACTTCACACCCCCCATTTCTAAAGTAGAAAAATGTTTACTTTTAAGCCTGACCTGAGAAAACCCTGATGACGTCATCCACTAAAATCCGTTTAGCAGCTACTATATGGACCTGGAGGTGAGATTGTTTTGTCAACAGCTGGTTCCAAAGTCAAGAATGAACGTAACCTTTAAGGCATAATGGATGAGAAGTCCTTAATGTGCTCAGCAAAAAAAAGAAGATTTGAACATCTGCAATTTCATGAGCAACTTCCATCTGCTGATGAAGATCATGTGATATGATCGAAAGCACCAGAGCAGCTACTAAAGGGACCTTGTCAACTGCTTTCTAAGGTCAACAACGAACTCACCTGACCTGTTTTGAAGATATTATACAACTTCTTCTTCATGTGTAAAATTGTAGATTTGCAGAAGATGCAGAGATATTGTCCTTTTTTTATTCCACATCTTCTTCTTCCTTGTCAAAACCTGGTGCCTACATTACCCACAATGCAACTCAACTCGATTCACTTGACTGCACACATTCTGGTGTGTTATGCTAGCAGCAGCTAATGTAACCTCAAGCAGACATGAGGAGCAGGCTACAGGGGTCTGGTAAACTCACTTCTTTCAAACTCCACACCAACTTGTCGTCTTCAGCTCCAACCGAAGTGACTCTTAAGTCTCGAACCACAAAAGGCTGTAAACGGACTTTGTTCTGACCACACAACAACAACATTCCTCTTTGTTTGAAACTTTATTCATAATCTTCATTTACCAATCAATAGTGCATTCCCGGGCTAGCAGTTCAGTAAAACCAGTGATGGAGGCCTGTGATGTTTTGGATGTTGAATGGAAAAAGGCCTCTTGGAAGCCTAAAACGCAGTCATTGCCTTGACGTTCCCAGCTTCATGTCCTTATTTTCTGTCCTCTCCATCCACACAGAAACAAACAGGATGGAGATCGGTGGTTGTGAGGAGCAGCTCTGCGCTCTGGTACGAGTTCCTCAGAGTTTTCATCCACTCCTGCGTTACTGGTCGCCTAACTGTGCAGAAACGGACGAGTCGGGTGAAAGGTTATTCGGACAGGGGGAGGTGGAGGAAGAGTGGAAGGGCATTGCACACACTCTGAGCCGGTTCTGGATCCCTCGACAAGAGGAACATCAACAGAAGTACCAACAAATACAGACACAGTCACAAAGCAGCTCTGTGGAGGAGCTATAGTAAAATTCTCTTTTCTATCTCTTGCTTTTCTTTTCCGTTGATAAAGTAATTCAGTTAAGTAAAGCTTTTCACAACCATAAACCTTTCCATTTTTGTTATTTTTTTGTACATTTGTATCATATATTCACAAAAATTACTCTGACATTTGACAAACATTTACCTCAAATGACATCAAAGCAAAAGAGCAAAAATAACACAGCCAGTAGTTTGACTTTTCCGTCTCTTTTTTTTTTCTTGTGCTTTTTGGTGTTTGTTTTCAAAGCTACACTGATGTAGAGATCAGGTGTCTCTATCTCTACTTGCACCGACAGCAGTGTTGTCAGATTACGCTCACAATAACAGAATCAGCTCTACCGTTAATCAAGAACTGATCGGCCAGAAATGAACCTGTATCATGTGCGGCAAGTTATCCCCAAGACGGTCGTAGTACACGTTGAGCTAGAATGACTTAGCACAGCGGGACAAAAACAAGATGGCGGATTGGTGCCATGGAGAGAGGACTACGGGAGGAGACCTATCCCAGAGGGGCCTGTGGGTGAGTAGATGCAGCCCAGGCAGCCATGGAGACCGAGCCTGCAGGTGCCATTCCTCACTGTTGTTTTGTTGATTTATCTCCTCTGGGATGCCAGAAGAAGAAGAAGAGCGTAGAGAGGCACATCAAAAGTGAGGAAGGCTTCTGCGTGTGAGGTTTTAGCCTCAACCCCAGAGCTGGATGATGCTGGCTGATTTGACTTAGTGCTCTTGAGAATTTCACATTTTAGATATGATAATCGGTGCTTTACACCAGTGATTAGTTCTCTGAGAAATTATTATTATTGGTAATGGGATTTGGTGAGAAAAATAGTGGCATCAAATGTATTTCCTTTAGCAAGAACAGTAAGATAAGTTAAAGGAATAGCTCAACATTTTGGGATAGAAGTTTATACACTCTCTTGCCAAGAGTTACACTACAGTAGTTACAGTAATTTCAACTGATGTAATAACACCCCCGTAAAATGTCGAATAGTAGTTTCTGCAGGTCAGTTTTTGTACAGACAACACAAACAAGTTATAAAGATTAATTTTAGCTTTAGAGTTGGTGGTAGGTGGATTTTGTTACCTTGGGACAGAGCCAGGCTAGCTGTTTCCCCCTGTTTCAAGTCTTTATGCTAAGCTAAGCTAACCATTCCATTTCATCTATCTAAGAAAGCGAATAAGCATAGTTCCCAAACTATGAAACTTTTCCTTTAAGAAAACGTTATCATGTTCCTGCAACACAGCCAGTAAGACCAAGACAACACGTAAGCTATTTAATTACGTTGAGATATATCTCGTATCATGTGCATGAAATAGCCCAAACTATGTGACCTGGATGGGAGCAAATTTCTGCTGCCAGGTGTATAAATCACGCGGAGATTAATGGCTTAGGTTTGGGAATGAGATATTCAGCAATCATATATGACTTTCCACGCACGTTCAGCCATATGAAGTTAAATCTGCCAGCTCTAAACTTTTTTATTTGTTATCTTGTGTCTCTGCTGCTGGAGTGACTTTGGATGAGCTGCAGCTGCTTTGCTGCTTTGCTGATGATGGCCTACTTCTCCCTCCACTGGAGCCTCTCTGTATCATGCCGGTCTCCTCAACGCATGGTGCCGTCTCTCCAGAGCCCCATTGACACACTTAGGTCTCTATGTACCTCCTAGCAGGTCACTGGAAAAATTGGGAGGGGAAATCTTTTACAGCATCTTTCTTTGATTTCCTCTTCCACCCCTTTTTTGAATTTCAAAGCAGTGGAATTGCCTCTAATCTCTCACCTTGGCTGAGGCAGAAGGTGACCCTAATTTATTAAAGACTCTCTTTTTTCCAGATTTATTTGATACTTATTCTACTGCTGTGATCACAGTCTGTCACCACCTTCTGTGTTTATTTATAAAGGGCAGAATGGATAAAATAGAGGTATGAGCAAACAGTGTGGCAGCATGCCATGACAGAAAGCAATAGAGCAGATATAATCCTTTTCCCATACATCTGAAGTAACTCTCTGGAGCCGCACGTTACATGCAGGAGTTGTGCTTGCACACGGGAAAGAGTTTCATGGCATCAAAGATGAGGGACATTCAGGTCATGCTTTCACAAATCGTCAATCCAACCTTCTGCAGAGCAGGGCAGGCAGATTTAAGCCTGTGGTAAAGCTATCATAAAAGCAATATTAGCATTATCAATGATTCTGCTTCACAAGTCACAAGAGAAGCAGTGGCAAATTATTTATGTATCTTTTGACAGCTAGCCATGGATAGCCACAAGCCATATCATCAGTAGTGTTGTGTAATGCTAATGCTGTGCGTTATCTGTCCTCACAGCTCTGTGTTTGGAACAAATTTTCAAACACAGATGTCGATCTATCGACATACGTTAAACTGAAAGAGGAAGAAATCTCAAATGGCACACTCTTGTTGGAGTGCACTAACGCTTTAGACCGTCAGGACAGACGCGTGTGATTGTTTTCCCTGCACTAATGCTGCCCATCGATGTCTGGGAAGCTTCAGCATTAGCGATAAAAGGTTGGACCTCCGTTTAGAAATGTTTAAAGTGTTTCTCGCTGTGAAACTTTAGAGTGGATCTCCATCTGGCCAACAGAGGTTGATGGAACTCCGATTCCATTGGCTATTTTCCGTTGTGACATCATTAACGTTGGGAGAGGGAGGGAGGGAGGGAGGGGCCTCGACAGTCTCAACAACATCAACAACAACACACGACCCAGGAGGGGCTTAGGACAACAGACTCAAGACACCAGTTTCCACGATAGCACACCTGATAACTGCTGGAGAATTTTGTCTGTTTGCTGCGCACACAGATGCTATTAACAACCGATTAATTACTACTGAGTATGATGAACACCGAAAGCAAATTAAAAACCTTAGTAACAGATTACAAACACTTGAATTAGCCCTTGAATTGAAAAAAAACAGTCCAGGAACTGAGATCCATGGCATCAAGGAAAGAAAAGTGAGACAAGAGAGATTAAGCGCAGAGGCAGGCTGTTCCTCTACTTGATGAAAGATTTCTCATCTGTCCCATAGTCTGGGTAAGGGATCTGAGTGAGCCCTGTTGGGGAAGGATGTACAATCAAATTGGGCTATGGTCTTGATATGTGTCACACACACACCCCTCACTATCCGCTGCTTATGCTCCACACTGCCTCCACACACACACACACACCTGCCCTCCTCCCGGTGTGGTCGAGCTTCCCAACCCCCGATATTAAGAGTTCGAAATAAGACGGAGAGAGAGAAGGCAGAGAGAAAAGGAGAGAGCAAGAGAAACAAAATGCTTTTTATGTCTTTAAAACATTTACTAAATCACGCAAATGTCCATTATTCATGTGTATGTTTTGAAGCTCCTTTTTCATTCCACCACATTGACTGTTTCATATGAGTATAATACAGCATTTTCCTTGTTTTTTTTTTTTTATTTTATCTTTTTTTTATGTTTGCTCGACTGTCTGCGTCTAAGGAGAGGAGCCACAGCACCTGAGGGAGAAAAGGGGGAGAAGAAGAGGGAAGATAAGGAAAAGGAGGTTGGGTTGCAGACAGCGCTTGATATGTCTCCCGTTTTTATCCATCGCTGGCGGGTGATTGGGTCTGTCTCTTCTGTGCTGCTGTCAGGAGTCGATAGAGGGGGTGGAGAGAGGGAGGGTCGATGTAGGGACTGCTTGTAGGGTCAAAGGTCGAGGGGTCAGGAGGGTGAAAAGGTCGAGGGTTAGCCCTGGGTCTCTTTGCCGCTCTCTCGCTCCCGCTGTCCACTCTTGCTCATCTTCATCTCTGTCAGCTGGATGTACCGCAGCACGTTGGTGTCTGCAATGGCGAGAGACAATGTGAGGCAGAAAGGTTGACATAAAAAGAAGAGTCACATCTTTACGTCAATCAATGCAATCTCATTCGTGAATGCAGTTGAATTTCTGCTTCTTTCATGTCAGAACAATAAAGGCACAGTAATGTGGCCTGGGTTTCATTCATTTTCTTCACTGACATTTCAGAAAATATCTAATAAGGAGTCTAATTATAAGTCTTGAATGAGGCCAACCACCTATGAGACAGAGCGTGACCTTATAAAAATGTATCCAAAGTGAAAAGAAAATTTAAATTTTGGAGAAAAAAAGTTGAAGGCACAAGGCTAAATACTTAAATGTTTTTAAATGGAAATCAACTATGAATCCGATAAAGCTCTGCAGTCAAAACATGCAGAGCAAATTACCTGCTTGTACATGTACATACTCAGTGGTATTAAAAACAGAGCTTGCTCTATTTTCTAAAGCTTGTTGACTCTGGTGCACGTGGCTCATCAGAGAACAGATGAAAAGCACTTGTGGAGCAGGTTGTTAGCTGACAACAACAGTACGTCACTTTTCCACCACTGTGGGAAGAAGAAGACTTCAATCGAGCAAATATGGATGTAAACAATGTGGGTTTCAAGTAGTTCCAAATGTTTTATGAGGATGGGAATGCATTCAACATGTTTATTAGGTCTCAAGTTTACAAACAATGTGTTTTAAATGTGAATGAATGTAAACATAACTAAGGCTTTTACAGGAACACAGGGCCCCAAACACACCCCTTGCCACAAAGTTTGACCACAAACCAAAAAGGGTCTCTAAAATGTACTAATTTACTTTGCATCTTTTATTTATCCGGTTAACCGTTAAATTACTCTTTTACTTCCCAACATGAATGTCTAAAATGGTGTCTCAAAGCCTTCTCCACGTCGTGAGGAATACAAGTCTGGGGAGAAATCCTAAAAATGATTCTAGTGTTTATGTAATATATATCATTACTGTATTATTTTGTTGGCCTAAAAAATTGTTACAATTTTAATATTTTTTAATTGTATTAAGTCAACTCCACTTATTTGCAAAAATTAATCAACAAATAAATAAAAAATGGAATGGACCTGACCTCATTGTCTTTAATGGTACCTACAGAAAGAACATGTACTATCATGTACAGTCTGCATTGTACAGTTAATAATACATTATGGCTAATTATCAAAGTCCCTACAGACATTATAAGTAGTTTTTTTACGTTCTAAACCTTAAGCTTGTGTTCTATAAGTCCACTTTAAACTATAATTCAACTTACAGTAAAATACTTTGATCTTAAAACTAAAGCACTCTGCTTCATCTTGCAGTGGTAACGTCTCCCTCTGTCATTTGTTACGTGAGTGTAACTGAATATACAGGTCATTCTCACCTGTGGGCTCGCGGTTCTTGGCATCACGCAGGTAGCGCAGGGCACATTCGTAGTCACCCAGGTGATAGAAGGCGATGCCGGCTCGGTACATGGCCTTGAAGTGGTCTCTCTGGTGGCTCAGCACCTTCAGACAGTACTCCTTCACTCTCTCGTAGTTCACCAGCTCTGACTGCAACAGGCACGCTGCAGGGAGGAAGAGGGGGAACAAGTTAGTAGTTTGTACATTGTAAACGCTTAAAAATTGATTGTGATAATGGTAATAATGATATGAAACGACAAGTACATTCCGTGAGTGGAAAAACAAAAATGGGGATGTTTTGTGAACATCTCACTCTGTGTCTTTTAATAGAGCCACAGTGAAATCTAGCCTCCACATTGCTTCCTCAGGATGACAGTGAGCTCACTATAAATAGCCAATACTAATGTCTCACAGCGTGGAGAAGACACAAAAAAGTCATGCAAGCAGTTTGAGCCCTGGGGCAGGGGAGTAGTGTCTGCACATGCTGCTGTTGAGCTCGATGTGCAAAATAGAAGAATGGGGAAAAATTCAGCTTGAGAATGATGGATTAAATACTGTGAGGATGCTTAAGTCCCGTTCTCCTGACTTAGCAGATGTGTTGTAGTCAGCGGGGGCAGCAGGAGAGACGAGGAGACGAAGGGCAGGATGCAGAGATCAAGTGAGCGACAGATACCGCAGGAGTCCTTTGGGATTTGATGTGAGTGGTGAAGTACAGAACTGAGGTCAAGACACCTGAACCTGAACCAGCTGGCACTTAACTAGTTGAAAAAACGCCATAACGTGCAATTGTATTTCATTGTAGTCTTGCAGCAGCAGTAGCAATTCTCAGCAGCACTGAGATCAGCTAAGGTTGGAATAACTTCATTAGCAAAGACACACAAACACACACAGCTTTTAGTCCACCAAAGCTTTTAAATGCCTGCTGATGGCTCAGATATCTGATCACTCAAACACTATTCCTCTGGTGATTCCTAGCACTCGAGGTTTTACTTCCCTTCTCCCTTCATCCCCTCATTTCTTTCTTTACCCATCACTCCTTCCCTCTCTGCCAGTGTCTGAATCTATCTGATGATGTATCTGGAAAAAAATTCCTTTATCCCTCCTTGTACCTCCGCTGCCATATCTTCCTCCAGCTCTCCCGTCCCACCCTTTCCCTCCCTGATCTGACTCCTTTTTTTTTAAAAGCCTCCCTCCATCCCCCCTCTTTCCTCTGAGGCTGCCCTTGACACACAGACAGCTCTGTGAATAACATGAGTCAGGCACTATTAGCTGGGAGGCAGGGTGAGTCAGGCGAGGGGCTGCAGTAGGAGGAGGAAGAGGAGGTTTGTATGTAGGGAGGCTGGGGGTGAAGTAGAGGAGAAGAGGTGATACCTGTGGGAGACTATAGGGTGAGGAGAAGGGGGGAGGGTGTTAAAAGCAGTTAGTGGTCCTGAACCGGTCCTCTCCCCCTGAGCCTCAGAGACACACTGTAGATGGTCTGGCCTTCTTCCCCGTCAACAACGCAAGTGCAAAACACTAAATAATTCATCATGGACGTCAGGGGACGGACCGATTCAATAACAATCAATGTGTTTTGGTATTTAGTGGTGAAGTCGCACATGTGTCTGGTAGGTGGAGGCAGTACATTGTGTGTGTGTGTGTGTGTGTGTGTGTGTGTTTGTGTTGTGTCACTGCCTCAAGCCTCACAGCTGTAGACATGAACTTTGCTCTATCACACACAGTTAAAATGGGGGGATGGTTCTCTGGAGGTGCCATTTTATTATGATCACTATTACGCTTGTAACATTTTAATTTATCTTTACCTCTGTGCCTTTTTTAAAATATTATTAACCTGACCATAACATGAATCCAAGTACTTTCCCATAATTATAATTACTCTGAGTATTCATAAGAGATACCTGCCCTTTAATCCACCATTTCTCTTGACATTCTCAACAAAGTTATGGTTAATACAGAATGAAAATATAATGATGTGATCCATTTCTTGATGTATAACTTCGACTGCACATGTAAACAGCATATCCTGGTTTTGAGAAACCTGGATATGTTAGCTGGACTACTCTGACAGAAACCGGGACACTGGAGCATGTAAACACAACAATGTTAATAACAATAATGATGCAACTGCCATGTCCTGAATGTGACCAAAACAGATACTAATGTGCATGTAAGCATATTTAGTGTGACAGTGAGCCAGTGGGCACAATACCAGGACCCTGAGAGCTAAACAGCTAAATGGAATTCAGCCATCATTCCTTTTATTATTTACACCTGTGTTTTTCCTACCGTGACACGTCAAAATATCCTCAGTGAAAAACATCTACTACCAAAGGACAAGAGTGGCATCATATTCTTTCACCAACATTTATTAGACACTGATGAGTATTTATCTTGCTGAACTGGTACGATAACACATCTGGATCTTCTCTGCACTTTCTCTCCAAAATCAGATGTTAAACTATTTAGTTAGTCTGCTTTTGCAGACAAATTCACTTGTTTTTGGTTGTTTCCTCCTGTCGAACCCTTTGAGTCTTGTATGAAAGTTGTTACAGTATATAAAATGTTTTAATACCATCATTATTAAATGTATGCACACACACACACACACACACACACACACACACACACACTAATAGCGAGAAGAACAAAAGAAAGCCTGACAATCCCCTTATTTTTTAGCTCATGATGACTCAGCTCAGAGCAGAGCAGCAAGGTCGAAGCTGTTTCCCGTCTTCAGCGATCATAAGTCTGCTCAGCCCGGTACAGTGGGAATCACCTCAGGTGCCCTCTACCTCTCCTGCACACCTCTCCACAGACTCCACTCATCTATTTGTTTTTACAACCGTCCAGCTCCGACATGACTACTCTCATCCCTCCACACACTCATCCATCATCGCCTTCCAGCAGTGGACGTGAGCGGAGCTTTCAGAGGATCCGGTTACAGTCCATAATGGCCTAATGGCTGACGCAGTTAGAGAGTTCACTGGCGCTCACACGAACAGATATTACCACACACACCTAAATTGCATACAGCAGATACACAGTTACCAATGACAAGGGCAAAGGCACAAACACACACACTGTAACACAGGTGACTGCAAATCAACAAGTGGGGCGTAGACGAGGGTTGGACATAACAGATGACTTTAAATGAACCATTTGATGCAAACAATGGTTAAAAAGATATGTGACTGTACAAATACACACACACACACACAAAAGCAGCGTACACAAGTGATGACTGGCCGGCCGCACCCTACTGGCCCATTAGGCAGATGGATGGCATGCCAGAGGAAATGTAGAGTGTGGTGAGATGCATTAAGGGTGTGATAATGATGGGATCATCGGGGCAGGCTGGGCAGGGACACAGACAGACAAGAGGCATGATAAAATACAGCAGAATAATATAGTTGGAGCCAACGTGTCCCAGTCCCTGAGAGACATGCGAGTCTGAGGTTTTCTGTTTGTGTTCTGTGTTATTGTTAAAAATAGAGTGACTCAGCAGGGCCTCCAAACCTGGAGGCCAGGACCCCCCTCAAGAGATTGCAAGATAAACCGAAGAGGATGTGAAATGATTTAAGAAGAGAGGAAGACAGAACACATATTGATTTCTTCTAATCTTTGTCTTTTCTTATAAATTACAGGATAAATTACACTCTACACACTATTTTGGTTGAACTGGTTGACAAGCAGTGGACCAGCCCAGTAAACCTAGAAATTACGATGATTGTTAGTCATGATTTACATCCAATGCCAATGTTCAGTGCTAATGCAGGAAGCGGTGTGCCCTGCCTGGATTGTAAGGATGTGGTGGTGAATGAACATCAACCAAAATCTTGCGTGAGCAGATATTGTAGAATTGTAGAATTTTGTAAACATTGGCATTCGATGTAATCCAGGGTTTTACAGAATTGACCAATATTGACATTCTTGTCTGACTGCTAGACATGTAACTGGTGACAAGCGGTCACAAGGAGACATTGCTTTGTTTTAAGGTCACAAGTAGAGCAGAATTGATAAGTTTCGATTAGATTAGTGCAGGATTAGCTGATTACTCAATTAGTCAGTCAACAAATGAATGTGCAACTATTTTGAAAATTGATGAATCTTTTCGGTAATTTTTCAAAAAAACAAAAATGCAAGACTTTCTCTGGTTCAGCTTCTCAGATGTGAGGATTTGCTGTTTTTCTTTGCCACTTATGATAGTAAGATTAATATCTTTGGGTTTTGAACTGATGGTCTGATAAATCAAGTAATTTGATGTCACCTTGGGCTCTGGGAAATTATAATGTTGATTTTATATAATTTTTCACTATGTTATGACACAACAATTAAGCAATTAATCGAGAAAACAATCATTAGTTGTAGACCAATTCACAAGCCAAAAAGGTTGGGAACCACTGTGATCAGGAACACAGTCCATCACATCCATGCTGAACTTTTCCATGAGAGGCAATTCCTCTTCGGACATCGACAGAATATCAGATATGACTTGCTGATTTTTGAGTTGATTAAAAATGCAGTGTTCCCACAGCTTTTTCTGGGTACATGTTGAGATGAGAGAGGAGGAATAATGAGACGTGACTGCATTAGTGGTGCAGACGAGATAGATTTGTCCTAATGAGGGACTTGATGTGAGGGCAGGGATAGAAGAATGAGCTGACGCTGGGACACTGGCTTTGTGTGCGCCCATCTAGTGTCAGTGTCATAAGTGTAAGTATGTCTTCCTCTTTCTGAGATTCTGTGTCTCACTGCCAGAATTAAGGAAGAGCAGAAGAAGACGAAACACAGGAAATTGGGGGGGGAAAAAGGAACAGAAAAATGTATTTAAAAATGCATTTGAACGTCTAAAACCCCAAAAAAAACCCAACAGGTGCAAAACAGCTGTCAAGTGTGAGTGTGTGAATGTGCCTGTCTTCATGTGACTGCATGTGTTTGTGTGTGTTTCCGTTGCTTGAATGTCGAATGAGAGGTGCGATGAGTGGGAGTGGTTAACACATGCTCAGGAACCCCACTGGTTTGCCTGAAGCATCATGTTTGAAAAAAAACAAAAACACAGAGCCTGCACAGAGACTTGCTTTCATTTAGCTGACAGAGCGTCAAAGCCTGGGAGGAATAAAAGAGAGAGACAGAGAGAAAAGGCAGGAAGCTGAAATAAGACAAGAGAGACAGGGGGCAGGGGAGGACAGAGATAGAGACAGCACTGACAAAACAAAATCCAGACATAGCCGAGGGAAAATAATGATAGAGTTTCTGTATGAAAGGTACAGAGGACAAGAAAAAAATGTTATGCTTAATCACTTTTCTTCTCCTCTGCTCTCTTGTGATACTTGTTTTCAACTCTGCCTCCTTCTCTTTCTCTACATCACCTCATCTTCCCTCTGGACCCATGCTCCCCCCCATCCCTCTCCATCACCAACACCAGGCGCGACACCACGATCCGGCTAATTTAAAGCCTCTCGTGGCCCCCGGTGATTAGTGTGCTGTCCATCACCTTGTAATTAGTTCTGCGGGAAGATAATGGCAGATGGAGAGACCCATCACTCTCACTGATGCTCTCACACAGACGCACATCCCTCATTTCCTCACACATCCCTACGCAACAGCATCCCTCTTTGACACTTCGCTCCTCCACCCTCCGTTCCTTCCCAGCAATGTGTCGCTGTTCATCTCCGAGCAAAGACCGCCCTGCCCTCCTCTACACCTTTCACTGTCTCTCCTCTACAGATGTCACAGTCCTGCAACAGATTTATTTACAGAGACAAATGAACCGTGCACAGTCATCATCATGAACTCGCCTCAGAAATATATTCTCTGAGCAAAATCCGATCCAACATGCTGACGTCACGGCTCTCGGACAGTGTAGCCGGTCTCACCAGGCCCACCAAGAATAGCTCCACCCAAAGCGTTTTGTGAATGCCTATCTCTGTTATTGAGAGGGACAGCAGAACTACGGCTCCTAGCTCGCTTTATCACAGGGGCTTGTCTGCACTGACATGACACAGCATTCACTCCACCTTCACCAGCCACCACCTGCATGATTATTTTTCTTTTCACCCCCTTTCTTTTTCCCGGAGATCCACTACTTTTTCCTCCCGTTACACGTTCTTCTCTCTTGTTCTTGTGTCTCAATCTCTGAGAAGTTGCTGCCATTCATCTTGAATGTCATCTTTTAACCCAAAGCTGTTAAGAGGAAGCTGTCACTCTCATAATGCAGCTGATGAGTGTTTTAGTATCTCTTATATCACTCAAAATGTGACATAAGGAATATAAAATACTCTTTTCCTTAGAGGAAAATATACATAATGACTGCAGGGATCTATCATTACACAGATTTGATAAAAGCTCATCTTGTCATCAAGTAACATTTCACTTAAAACAAGTGGTGCAGATCATCTCTTTGATTGTATGTCACCGTAGCGGAAGACTAATGCAGCTCCATATGGTGTTAAAATACCCTCATAATTACTCACTCTTGTTGCTCTTGTTTGACTGTGTGCGTCTCAGAGGCCTCCACAGGGCCCTCTGGTGTAGGTGGAAACGTAGAGTGCTGGGACCAGCCTTACAAATGAGTCACTGACTATTTTCAATGAGCATGACTATTCTGAGCAGTACAAACTGAGAGTGTATAGGGTGAATAATGTGTGAACGCTCCCAACCTGCTAGCTAGCCTGGCTCTGTCCAAAGGTAACAAAATCCACCTATTCGCATGTCTAATGCTCACAAATTCTTGTTTGTTTAATCTGTACAAAAAACGAAGAATTAAAAAAAAAACTACAATGTTGTGGTTTTGGGTGAATTAGTGAGTTACCTTTGGACAGAGCCAGGTTAGATGTTTCCAATCTTTATGCTATGCTAAGCTAACTGGCTGCTAGCTTTTGCTTCCTATTCAACGGACAGACAATCGACACTCAATCTGCCTCTCATAGATCCTTACATTTGTAATGCTAACCTCACAAAACAAACCCTGGCTTGTTGATTCCCTCGTAACATTGAACATCCCCTGTCATGCCTGGAAACTGCTGGTACATCAGACATATTTGCATGGATTACCCACAGCGCAACAATTATCCTGAGACTGAAGTAGCCAGATTATTCTGTTAGATCTCACAGAGAGCAAGGGGCAGAACGACTCCAACCCATGCTTCACAAAGGTCCTGGCTCTATCTTACTCTATCAATTTGCACCCTTCTACATTGCTCCGCTCTCCTAAAATAGTCGCTGACTCAGGATTAATGCTCATCTAGTTAAATATTTATACAAGTGAGGAAGCTACCTTCTCTATGACTTCACTAAAGATGAAATCATTTAATGCTCTCCACTGCACATCAGTTTCCAGAACTTTAGCTGTACTGTAAGCCCACCATACTTAGAGTGGGTCTTTTGGGGGTTTCTTGAGGCCTCTAAAGAAAATGAAGAGCAGTTCATGTAGTTATGATTTTATTTAACTCATTACAACTGGTTGACTTTTTTAATATCTTCAATAAGTGTCCGAAGGAGGATCCAGGACTTTCTATATTACTTTTACTCTCATGAGTAAAAACAGACATTCAAATAATAGATAAGGGCAGTTTAATAAAGCAGAAGAGACTTTTATTGAGGTTACATCTGTAGTTGAACTACAGACATAATTGAGACATAATTTTGTTGTGGCCCTTAGCTAGGCCATTATCTGATTGGCGATGTCATCTATGGACACTGGACAGACTCTCGCCTTTAGCCCAGCAGATCTTTGGCTACGCTTTTCTGCTGCTGTTGTTGCTTTTATCAACTCTGACAAATATTGTGAAGTAAAAGTAAGGCTGTGTTTGTGTGTATGGTTGTATGTGTGCTAACACTGATCCACTTCCTGTGTTTTTTTCAGGTTTGTTTGGATGATCTATGTACAGTAGCTGTGAGAAACATGTTCTGTGCATTAAACTGGTTACAAGATAGATGAGGGAGTCTTTGGAAAGGTCAACAGAGAAAACTGCCAAATGGTTTGGCTCAGAATCTCATGGAGTCAGCCTCAATCTGCGAGGTAGTAAAGCTTTTCCACTAAGTACCTGAAGTAAATGAATGGCTAAAGCAGCATAGAGCTTTCATAATTTCCCAAATTGAAACAGCCATGTGTTGGCAGCCTGTTGTGTTTAGAAAGCAGTCACAGCTGCACACAGTATGGAGACCATCCGGTGGTAGATAATATGGATCAGAGCTTACTCCCAACAATCTGTATCATCCTGGACCAAACAGCCAAACACATCAACGAAAAAGCACATAGAGCTTCCAACCTCTCAATGACTTTAGACCTGATTTTTTTGCCACTTGGGGCCAACGGAAACAAGCTGTAAACACAACAATGACTATTAATATAAACATTTAACTTGATATTGTGAACTTGTTAGCAAAAAGTTTCCTATTTACATATCCAGCAGACGCAGAGCAACTTTAAGGTTCATTTGGAGTCGTGTTTGTGTCCACCTGATGAGTCCAATATTCTCTCCTGAGGAAAATATCTGTATCTATATCGTTAGCCTCTAAATGCTTCACTGTGTTCACCAGCTAGTCGCTAACTATGTCTTTCTGCTCGTTTGGGGCTGGAAAGGTGGTACTACAAGCCACCCCTTTCACATACCCTAATATAAAATTATTGATTATAGCAGCTTTAAATTTAACAGTGTACCTCTATAATTGACCTTTTTTAAAATTTGACAGCACTGGTGTTAAAATACTGCTAAATCTGCTCCACTGAGGATCACCGTCATTTCACCGCCTTCACAAACAGCGTGTAACAAGGGCAAGTTTTCAATGTCAACCCCCGGCAGTGCATGTAATGAAGCATTCAGTGTCAGGCCGGAGCAGACCGTGTAGTATCTGTAAGCTCAGATAGCGACCAACATGGCTTTTTATCAGCATGTATAAATATAAACAGCCACTTGGTTTACTCTGCACTGTCCGCTGGAGCACGGGGTGTTAGATATGCGCAAATAGCTTCAGCAAATTCTCATTACTGATGGCTTACAGAAGATGAATATTCTGCATTTCTCTCGCGCTCTCTCTCTCTCTTTGAGGGTGTCAGAAAAGGGCATCAGTTTCCTCTCAGCTGATGCCATGACTTTCAACTACGGACTAAAAAAAAAGAAGCTTTGACAGACACTTTCAATTTATTCATTACTTCGCACAACTGTCAGTCAAAATCAAAATGATCCAAAAATCTAAATCACACACACATCACATATCACAAACACATGGGCACAACAAAAGCATTATAATAAATCCCTGAGGTGTCAGCACAATGTGATGAATGCAATTCTGCCAACGGTTCTTTAATACAAATCTTTATTTCCTGTTCCAAGCTGGTTATCTACTGGGGGGACATTTTATAGATTTCTTTTTTTGAGCGTTACGCACAGTAGTGCAACCAACACTATATGCTGATAATGTTTGGCACATTAGAGATATTAACCACATTAAAAGTGCCTTAAAGACGGTTCATGGCTAACAGCAAGGAAACACTTGAACCACCTTCAGTGCAGCATTGACCAAACGGTTTGTCAGGCTCCCTGCATCTTGAAAGAATCAGGTTTGCTCTGACTTTTTTGTTTTTTAGTGAAATGTCTCGACAACTAGAATACATTGTAATGACATTTGGTACAGATATCCACGATGCCCAGAGCATAAATGCTGTCTCAACAACTATTGGCTGGATTGCCATGAATTTTGGTTACAGACATTCACCCTCAGAATGAATTGTAATAACTTTTCCCATCAGCTTCAGCTGCACTTTGTGTTTGGAGCAAATTAATGCTATTTAATGCTAACACACTAAACTAAGATGGTGAACATTAGTCCTGCTAAGCACCAGCATGTCGGCATTGTCATTGTGAGCATGTTAGCATTTAGCTTGCCGTGCCTTAGTACAGCCTCACAGAGCTGCTAACATGACTGTAGCCTTTTGCTCGTTTGTTTGTTTTTTGTAACTGTACCAACTATGTGAACACATACAGAGCTTCAATTAAAAATAGATATGACAAAAAGCATCATAAAAAAATATTTCTTTCTCACTCTCTATCTCTCCCCCAGAGTCCCTGCCTGTCCCCTGTCTTTCCTTCTCTTCCTGACAGATGACTGAATCTTATTTACTCTTGTGACAGGAGTCATCTGGGCCTGTCAGGGCTCTGATATAAATCAGTTTGGTCTGGATTGGATTTCTTAGCATCCTCCCCCTCACGATGAAGAAAACCCCCATACAAATGCAGCTTTAAAAACCCTCCCTTTACCACTCAGAGGTCATAGAGGCACGCATTTTCCTCCTCTCCTTCCCTACTTGTCACTCTCCTTTACAGTCGTGCCCTCCCTCCTCTGTCGTATAATCCCGTCATATTTAAGAGTTCTGTCCAGTTTCTCACGCTCCCTTGGTTTTACTCCCTCCCCCATTTCTTCTCTATTGACTCCCCCCCCCATCCTCCAAATCTACCTCTCTCAGCTGTGAGGTCATTCGGAGATTTGGTATGGAGAGAACATTACAGTGTGAGCGGTGCAGTAGAGGGAGTGCCAGTCGTACCCCTGACAGCAATGCCACGCCATCTGCAGCCCTGGCACACGACTCTTCCACGGCTCTCGTTCTGCTCTGTCCACCCCTCCAATGGCAGACGTACATGCACAGAGGGAGGAAAAACACCAACCAAAACTCCCCCCATCCCCCTTCTCACCCTCGCATGGCATCTCTTTCCTTCCTCAATCCTCCTACGAGCACATTGCAAGGTGTATTTCTTCTCTCCAAAGCACCAGGCCAGTTCTTTTCCTCTCCCAACTTCTTATACAACCCAGCTTTCTCCTCGTCTTATCCCGTCTATCTTACATTTCTTCTCCCCATCTCCTTTTCGCCCTCACTCTCTTCTTCTGCCTTTATCTCATGCACTCCGCCACGTCCCCTGCCGATGGAGCTGGCAGGAGATGAAGGGGAAGAGTTTTCTGTTCTGCTTTTGTAAGCAAACCTCGACTGTTCACTAGCAGTGGGTCAGAGTGAACTGGTGAAATCAACCAGATGTGTGGTGTTACACATCACTGACATTATTCTAATACAGCCCCAGCTGCCCCAGGCTGTGATGTGGTGAGTCTTCAAGGCCGCTGAGGAAGTGCAGCGATAGCACTACAGCTCTCTGACGAAGGCAGTGATTTAATTTTGGTCCAGCAAGGAACAGATGTTGATGCCACCAACAGACTCATTAAATCGTTAGTATAAGGCCTGTAATTGCATGTCATGGTTCAAAAGTTCATTGATGGCCTCAGTGAAATGTCCCTGAGGCTCTGAATATAGAACACATGATGGGACACACCTGGTTAATTAACATGTGATCTGTATTTGGGTACATTACCTGAATAATGCATTTACACCTGGTACCAAAATGTATTCTCATTATCTCGATTGTGTCCGCATTGTGATGAGATTTAAATCTGCAAATTAGTTAGGTGGCACTGGCTGACTTGTCCACACACATGGCCTGTCCCAGGTCCAGACAAGAGTGGGGAGTTACTGCTATTGCTTGTGGCTTTTGTTGTGTTTGCTTAAGCTAACAGGAAGAGACGAGTTTAGATGACCTATGTCTGGCTGATCTGACCACATTCCTATCCCAATAGGAATAGATTTACACCTAGCATTAACATGCTTTTTCCAGATAACGTATCCAGATACAGATTGCATGTTAATGCCAGGTGTAAATGGGGTCACACACATTCAGGAAAGGATGAATGTGATGCTTTGAAATTGAAATGATTTTACAATCTTTCAGGTCTAACCAGAAATGGATTTTAATGTTACTGCGTTAGGAAATCAAAAAGTTCCTAAACCGGTAGTGAACAACATTAAGTGTTGTTTTTCATCATTAAAGCTGCTCTAATCCATACTTTTATATAAAAAATTGATCAACTGACTATGCATAATGTAAATGGGGTAGTTCATAGTTACCAATCCTTAATTATCACCTGACATTGTTGTTCCCCTCAACTCTAAGGAGAATTTTAACATTTTCCGTCTCGCAACTTTACTGTTTTGGATCACTCTCACTGCTCTCATAGCATAACATTTAAAAACCCACTGCACGCTACCTGCTCACAGTTTCAGCAGTCAGACTGTCAGTTTGTGCTTGTACCCTACTATATTACAATAACAGATTTTATTTCCTTGTGAACAGAGAATTAAAAACTGAACAACTGAATGTGGAGTTTATTGTAGATAAATAATTAAGGCAGCATGAGATGCATGTTATAAACTACAACTGCACAGTGGGCCTCTACAAACACCAGTGGGAAATGGTTTACTGGCCGCTCATATCCAACTCCATAGCTGTTTCTGCATGTGAATACAAAAGACCATTATTAGCTGGCAATGTACAATTTGAAAGTCACGTTTTCTTAGTTTCAAATGCATGCTTGTTTCACTGTTTTTTTTTTTAATGTCATTCCTTTAACAAATATTCTTAAATGTGACGAGTGGGTGGAAACTGCTGCATCATCATCATGGCAAGCAGTTGAATAAAAAGGTGGCTGGTGTTACGAAACAAACAATTTCACTCATCCACTCCTGCTGCGCCTCTCCTAAGGCAGTGACTTATGACTCATTCACAGATTGAGCCAGTCAGGAGGAACAAAGAGAGATTTCAGGCAGAGATCAGAGCGAGCAGGAGTTAATGAAAAGTCTGATTGATCGCTCTCACAACAGGATCACACCATCCTGCTCCTTGTTTGATTCTCTGTACACTTTCTAATGTACATTTGAAGCGATTAAAACTTTCTATAGCTTCTAAACTGGTTTATGCAAGTCTGTCTGTCTGTGTGCTGTTTATGTAAACTCAGACTAGCTGCTGTTAAAGGTGCTTCTTGATGATCAATATCAGAAATAAGAGCAAACAAACTGCAGTCACATCTGTTATTTCTGTATGTGCCTCGCAGTGTGTTTGTGGTGGGTGGATGGATGGCTGAGGCGTGCTGGCAGGCAGTCCGCCTCTGGCCAACATGTTGCACCACTGTGAGCTGCGACAGACACAGACAGTGGTGGTGGTGGTGTAACCCATTTAGATGCAGCCCTACAGGGACACACAGACTCGGGGTGTCCCCTTAACAAGGCCAGCAAATAGGACATTCATCACCCATTGTCTTTTTGTTTGACAGAATCAGGTAACATTAGTGTTGGTGCTGAGACTTAATCCTCTGGTTTTCTTCTCTTTAACCAAATTCACTCCCCTATATATAATGTTAAAAACTCATATTCTCTCTGTTGCCGGCCTCGTTCCTATAATAATCATCTAGTTTATTTCCTTTTTGCCAAAACATATTTAGTCTCTCTTTGCTCTTTTCTTATCATCCTTTCAGATTTGTTTTCTCCACTTACATTACATATCGTGTGGTTTGTATCAGTGTGCACTCAGCATTCAGTAAAAACTTTTCACTCATCAACATTTTAAAAAGTTGCTGTGATTGACTGAAGACGCTGGGGCTACAACTAAGGATTATTTTCATTATTGACTAATCACCATTAATCATTTGATCTACAGAATGAAAAATATTGAAAAATGCACATCACAAATTCCTTAAGCCAAAGGTGACATCTTTAAACTGCTTGTTTGATCCAACCAACAATCTAATGCCTGCCTGAACATATTCAGTTTACTATTACACAATACAAGCGAAAGCAACAAATCCTCACAAGTGAGATGCTTAACTCAGTTAATAGATTTATGAACTAATCTTCTCAGCTCTAATCAAAAGTAAACATACTTAATGCAGAAGAATGGCCACTGTTAGTGTTATTATTATACATAATATTTCTGGATTATTCTAAATGTGTAAGTAGTAATTTACTGTTGTACTGTTATACATGTGAAATCTTAATTTGTAAAGTATAAATATAGTATAGTATATATATATAGTATATACATACATATATATATATATATATATATATATATATATATATATATATATATATATATATATGTAAATATTTATCTCTGAAATGTGGTGGAAAAGTTGCACAAAATGGAAATACTCAAGGAAAGTACAGCGCTTAAGTAAATGTACAACAGTTACTTTCCACCAATGCAATGAGAGAAAAGCTTGCCCTCATCACAACAAAGTCAAGAAGATAAGAAAACACACACACACACACACACACACACCAACACACACACACACACACACACACACACACACACACACACACACACACACACACACATCAACTGATAAATGCACACAAATACTCTGCACTTAAACAAAATCAGCAATGTCAGCAACGGGTACGGAAAGAACGGCAGGACGAGCAGCGCTGAAAGCAACTCTCCTTCATTCTTAGCACACACACACAAACACTTGTATACACGCACTCACACACAAACACTGACACGCAGTCACTCTCACGTGTGAGACTGGTGCTACTGCTTGCTTGTTGCTCTCCTATCATGCGTCAGAGCCAAAGACAGCCGACCAATCAAATGGCAGCTCCTCACTCATAACCACGGAGACCGCCGTCTGCCCAGCAGAACTCTGGGTAACCAGGTGGAGCCACGTAACGAAGACCTACAGCTGGATTACTGTTTACCCAATGAGTCACAGCTTAATTTCAGTCGGTGTGAGAGTTACCTTTGAATTTTTAAGACTTTTCTTTTCATTCTGTTCTTAAAAAAAGACTTCCTGTCATCTCTTTTACTAAATTAACTGCCATTTTGTTTAAGTCATAATCACAGACTGAGGCCAACATGGATCATAGTAGCCTGATAGTAACCTTGAATATGAAAGTACCATGTCATAGCTGAAATAAGTATAACTGTGCTAAGACATTAAGAGTTGGGTCGGAATTTAATATATTACATTTAAGTGTTGATCACAAACGCACCATGATCACCCCAATGAGTCAAATGTTTTTTAGTCTTAGAGCAAAATCCTTCAATTATCAAATATCAAATATATGTTCTCAAGTACTTAAAATTATGTGTAGGTACTCCAAACAGGTAAGAATGAGTATTTTATATCTCACGCTGCGACAGACTTAAGGTAAAGTTATTTGTTATCATTCATTTGGACATCAGAGCTGTGAACAAAGACATCTCAAAAGACGATTATGATTTCGATGAGGTGATATTGAATTGTCATCCAGCTCAATGTGGAGTGTACAATTTTAGGTGCATTATTAGAAATGATTTATTATTATTATGTATTTATTATTTTATATTTCTGTTATTGTCAACAAATCCAACAATGAATTGATCCAAATATTGCCTAAAGACTGATAATCTTATTCTTGTGTGCCACAGAGCTCCATTGCTGTCCAAACACTAAATAGTTAAATACATAGTTATATACAGTTAATCCCACATACACCGTCCTGTTGCTGTAAATACTCACTAGAGCAAGTGTATCAATCCACAACTTAATATAGTCCCAAATAAATGCTAAAAAAAACATTGTCCAGCAGGAAACTACTTAGTCTATTTTAAAAATAAAACTATATGTTTGTGACCAGATTTACATCTTCAGTAGAAACCAATGGGCTGGGGTGTGAGACAGATAGGGTAGGGAAGTAGGAAAGTACTGAGAAACGGACTAACAGATTGTTTGGTCTTTTCTTGGGATTTGTTGACAGAAACATAACATGACAGAAGGTTTATAGGGGTGGATCAGATCTTCAGTCATTAAAATGGCTAAGCATATCAGCAGGAATACAAATGTAAAGATCCTATAAGCCACCCACACAAACATCTTAGAGTAAAACACATACATGATTGTAGTCCACGTAAACATAGTCACTGATGGCAAAGCAAGGTTGAAGTAAGGTTTTCTTTGTGTGTGAAGGCGCATGTGCACACACTGCAGCAGTGAGGGGAGGGCATGAGCCATATTAATACAACAACTGGGAAAAGGCCCAGTGATGGTTGCCATGGTAAATATGGCCCCCTGTCGCGTGCTAGCTTCCTCCCCCTCTTCTCCCCTTTCTGTTCCACTGCTCTCTACTATTCCCCTCCATGCCTCTCTCATACCACGCTAACTGAATTCCTTTCTCTCCTTCTGTAATTTCCACCATATCTACTGCTTCTTCCTCCCCCAATTCTGCCTTTTTACTTCCCTATTCCACTCTCCCTCCCTCCTCTTCTCCTTCCCTCCCCCATCTTTCCTTCACGCCACAGTGGCCTCCCTACCGGCTCCAGACAGGCCCTGAATGCTGCGCAGAACGAGGCGACCTTCAATGCATCATGGCAGGCTGACAGGGACAGCAACGAGACCCAACATCATGCCACACTCGTGATCCAAAATCACAACATCCACATAGGAAGTGATGTCTTATAAGTGCTGTAGTGCCAGTGTGCACCACTCATCATCTCCTCCTGGATGTCAACATTCATGATCTGCTGTTCACACTGCAAACTGAGCACATACTGTATTCATTATTAAGCAAAACTAGGCAACATATTCACTATTATTATTTTTCTCATATCGCTGTGACCATATTGTGGGTATTTCTTAATGCAACAAATCCTGATTCACTCCTTTGTTGTTTAAATTAACACCACAAAACAATTATAAGGCGCATTTCTTCCTGAATGCTCTCTGAAACACTGAAAATCTAGCTTGACTTCCCAGAGCCAAGCAGTCTGGGTTGATAAACAGTAACTGACAGATGATTGATTGATAGATGACTCTCTTCAAACTCATTGACATTTTAAGCTAAATTGAAATATGGAAAATAATATTATGATAACCAGAAGATATTTTTTCAATAACTCCATGACTCATTCATGAATATTGAGCATAGAAGTCTTGACCGTATCTATGATAAAATATTATACACTCAATGTTCACTTACTGGCCTTTCCCAGAGCTTTTGACAGTGCAGAAGGCTATGAGACATGGTCAAAAGCTCTCTAGTATTTGTTTTATTGATAGTTCTGTGCCTATAGATACAGTATATACTATAGATAGTTCCATAGTACAGCAACTATAATATGTTGTATAATCTTTAATCTGTTGGGTAAATTATGTTTAATTCAGACTATTAAACAAAACAATAAGTTTAAAGGTAGAGATGAAACAATTAGTTGATTAAGTAATTTTAAAGACATTAACAGAGGGGTTTAGAAAATTGTGATGGCCATTTGTCAGTAAGCCTATTTTTTTTACCAAATGATTAATTGAGAAAATAATATTTGATAGAAAGAATCACTAATTACAACTTAGTGAGTTTAATAGGCTAGTGTATAATAGTGCTATAGCACATGAGCACTGGCATGAAGTGAGCAACTGAAAGTAGTAACGGTTGTAAACACTACAGTGAGTGAACAATGAGTTAATCTTCTCTGTGCTCCAGGAGCTCAGTTAACCCTGTAATAAAGTCACTGCAAAGTGGTGCCATAGACACAGCCTTACATCACCCATTGGATGGTTCAGGGGCGTCTTCTCACCTCAGACCCCCCTGTGAAATGTTGATGTTATGACACAACAGTGTGGTGAACTTGTCTCATACATACATAATGAAAACATATATACATGTCCTATAACACAAGGCTTTTGGTGTTTATTTATTTATAATCATTTTATTTACTTTTTCTCTCACATATACATCATTAGTTGAAATAATAATGAAATAGCTGGGAAAAAACGGCTGTGTAAGAGCCTGAAATTGGCAAGGCAACGATAGGATGTGGTAATTTATAGTGACACTAGGATAAATATGCTTTAATTTGTTCAGTGTACACATTCCTCCACATTCTCCATTAAATTAACACCATATGAGCGTTATTTCACCAGCCTCTGCACAAGAGAAATCCAGCACCTGCAGAAATAACTACAGCCTACAATCTTGTGTGAACCCGGTGAACCGGAACGAGGCTACAGAGGTATGAGTGTTTTGTGGAGGTGTACCGGTACCGGCTCACCTGTCAGGCTGTCGTAGCACTCGATCTCGGTGCTCTCCACGGCTCTCCGCTGCTCCTCGGTCAGCTTGGCCGCGGCTTGGTTCAGCAGGTTGACCTCGGAGCCCGTCGTCCCGTCGACAACATGCACCCCTTTGAGTTGCAGCAGCGCCCGGTGGTACTTGCCGATCGCCTCCCGAAATTTCTTCTCCTTGTAGCAGCGGTGACCCTCCGCCTTGAAGTCGATGGCTTTCTGGATCTTCGCCTCCATCTCCATTTCAGCAGAGCCGGCTCGATACCCGCCGCCGTCGCCTCCGGCGGCCGCTGCCAAGCTCCGGCCACCGGTCTCCGGGTAGCTTTTTAGGCTTTTTATCGGGTGCTGTTTGGCTTCCATGTCTCTCAGTGAAAGCGGCTGGAGCGGGCCATGGTGCTCGGACACGAATGTGTGTTTTGTTGGGGAGGACCGGAGCAGCGTGCTGTGCATAAAGGATGCGGGACGGAGCGGCAAAGACGGCTGGGCAGGCGGCGGCACCGGAGAGACGACGAGCCACGAAAAACAGCAACACAAACGGCTTCAGAAACGTCTCCGGTTTGTCAGCTTGTGCTTGAAGAGTAGACGTAAAAGGGATTTAAAGGATGTTTGCAGTTATAAGGAGAGAAATAAGGCTCGAGCAGCTGGCAGGAACATGCTAACCGTCAGTTCTCCAACCGTCGAAAAAAACATATTCCTCGCTCTGGTCCGCTCGCGGAAGGATGCTCGGGTGGATTTCTATGGTAGCAACCTCCGAGGCACGCGCAGCTTCAGCACCACTAACAGCGCACACACGACAACCCCTATCGCGCAGCATTGTGGGAAAAAAAGAGAAGTCGTGAGGCGTTGCTGCAGTCCAGATTTTACATGGCAAAAAAAACCCACAAAAAAACGAAGGAACGTGTTGAAATGTCCTGACATGATAGATTATTTGGCAAATACGACACTGCATTTTGGTAAATTGTTAAAAATCAAGTGTATGAATTATAAAATAATACTTATATCTGTCCATAAATTATAGGGTATTTGCATATTTATAGGACTATTGGGCAAAGGGTACGCCCTATGACACCATTCACAGTGATAGTCCTATATTTAGGCTGCAATATTTTAATGATTAGGCCTATTAATAGCCTTATAAAAGATTGCAGATTACGTCACACCCATTGTTTGGAAGCGTATGTCACAATAAAAAAAATCGGCTATATGATACAGACTAATTCTGCTTTTACTTCAACTGATACCCCCTCTATAATCATCAGATTATGACCAAATTGGAGCGCCTGATGACTTCAGCTGATAAGGTTTTCAAGGAGATGGAGACGGACAGCACAGCAGGAGGCTGCAGGGACCAAAAGAGGAGGAGGGCAAGAGCGACCTCAAGGGGACATAATGTCAATTACACTCATTTTTTGATGTGATGTGTGGTAAACGTCAGCTAATCATTATCTCTGCACAAATTACATAATTTTTTTGCAAAATTGTATGATATTTTGCAAAGTTGCTACCTAATTTCTTCCAGATTTATATGCAACTTCTGATTAAACATCATTAACATAATGCTCTAACACTTCAGCCAACATTACGCAGCAGCTACCTCATTGTGAGAGTGGGAGTTTAACAGGTTATTGATAAATGATCAGCTACATGATCCCAGGGGAATATAAATATTGACATTGCTGTCATGTACATACTTAAAAGAGTTGCAAAGTACAGTTCCTGCCAATGACATGCATTGTAAATATCTCCTTCACAGAGAGAAAAAAAAACAGTAAAGACTCTTTTTTTTTTACCCTTTTAATTATTTTCCAAGCACACTTTCTCCAAATTCAGAACTTTTTTCCTGAATATCTTTTAAAAAATCCTGACAGTTCATGGTGTTTTGCTCTATTTTGTTCTTTAAAATAATAAAAGTTCCGTGATTTTAAACATTTCAAATATTTACAGTGTAACAAAGTTCTGGTGCGAAGTCAGAAAGACCAAAATAGTACACAGGTATTAATGACCCATATTGGGTAAAGGTGAACTACCTACTGACACCAGGCCCGATGGCATCTCTGAGTTTCATGGATACATGATACAAGACTGTCCACATAGAAAAATATGCAGCCGAACAGGTTCTGTGCTGTTTCAAATCAAGTCTAACAAATCTATACATTGCATTTCAAAATAAACAATACTCAACTGATCCGGCCTTCAAGTAGGTGGTTTTAGAAAATGTTCAGTACTATGGTAGAAAAGTTGACATGGGTGTCTTTAGTTTAGAGGTGTGAACTTCTACTCCACAAGAAGAAGAAGAGGAGGAGGTGTGGTGCTTTTTCTTGGTTCAAGTGTTCAGAGGTCATTCTGTGTAACCCTTTGATTTTAGTTTTTCACTCACAGAAATTAAAAACACTTTTACACATTTTCTACTTTCAAGACATGATAGAGAAGGTCATTTTGAGGTGGTGAAGGTAACAAGAAATAGAAAAATTTAACCCTCACCTCATGGCTAGTCTTACGTCAGACTGTTTTTAACTGACGAGTGGAAAAAAAAACCCATCTGCACCTTTTACATCACACTTGTTTTTGATGAAGAAATAATTAACTTTCAGGCAAATCAACAAAATGACCACATAATTCAACTTGGAGGAACATTTTTTACTACTCAACTGTATTCATTCAGGAGGACTCTCAAAAAAGGGGAAGTTTAGGCAGCAGCATCCTTATATGTGGAGTTACAGGGTAAAAGTAAAACCACCGTTACAGCAGTCTGGTTGATGTCATGCTCATGCCTTAAGCTCACAAATATAGTTAAATATATATTTAAATGGCAGATATGACTGAGATGTGATAAATAGCTTCCTGGTTGAGCAACAATACACTGAGAACTTTCAGTCCTCAAATTAAAAGCTTGGACACTAAACAAAGGTGATTTTCTGATGGCAGCACAACTAAAGTGTAAAAAAAACCAAACATTTATTTTTATCTAAGAGTATCCCTAAAGCCACAGTGCAGCATTAAAACCGTCCATACACTCAGGCTGAACAAGAAAAATACTGCAGTCCTGCATGTTGTCAGGTTAAATGCAAAAAGGTGGTGATAAAAATCCTTTAAAAGGACATATAGAAAGAGTCTGAATATTGTTTAGGGATTTATGTGTTAGGTTCTCTTGCTGCCCAGTCTCTTAAAAACACTGATAGCCCTAACGTCCATCTGGGCACCCAAAGACTCTCCTCCTCCTGCTGCTCCTGCTGCTCCTGCTGCTCCTACAGCTAAGGCCCCGGTGCTACTGCTAACCTTGGGGCTTGCTATGGTTAGTCTCTCCTGGGCTTTGGGCCTGGTGCTGGTCACCCTGTTGTCCTGTGTGTCAGCAGGTGCGGGCGACACAGCCATGCTCGGGTGCGTGGCAGGGAGCTTGCCCAGTCTCTGAAGCACACTAATCTTAGGAGGGGGGAGGCCATTGGGGGAAGAAGAGGAGGTGGGAGTGTCAGAGGGAGGTAGTTTGAATTTGCCTCCCAGGCGCCGCAGGGTGGTCGGGGCTGGTTTTGTGGCTGGCTCTTTCTTCTGGGAGGGAGGGGGTCTCTTGAGGACGCCAGCATACTGAAGGACAGAGCCTTCTCCGTCACTGTCATCCTCGTCATCTACATCCATGTTTCCTGCCGTTTTCCCCGGCCTCGGCCTGTGTTCCTCTTCCGCCCCTCTGTCCAGACGACTGAACACACCGGTCGGCTGCCAAACACGAGCATTATGAGCACAGAACTTATCTTTATGCCCGCATCCAATACAATGCAATACAAAGTGAGCCATCATGATATACTGACAAGTCTCACCTTGTTATTGCTTGTTGTTGTGTCTGCCTTTGATTCAGCCCCAAGTCTTGCAAACACAGAGGTGCGTTTCAAACCTTTTCAAAGAGTAGAGAAACAGGCAATTAGAACGCTTTACACAAATCATTTTGACAGCATGACTTTGATAGGTTTGGTTCATGTTTTGATAACTCACTAGCGATGGACAAATAATCAGCTACAAAATAAACAAAAATTCCTGATCATACCAGAAGAAAGAAACTGAAGAAAACCTTATCGCTTCTGTTGTGCTGACCTGTAGTATTCTAAGACTAAACTGATGAGAGTGCTGCAGTGTGCAACAGTCTCTTACTTTAACATTTAAGATGTTTTTAAAGGTTTTATTAAAATAGGCTCCACATGTATCTAAAGCAGCTGTTACCAGCTCTACTAGTTCAGATTTACGCTTATTGAAGATCACAAGTCAAAAGAATTATTTATTTCCAAGAGATAACATAAAATGTATCATTTATGTTGCCAAAGCTTTAGTTTTACAGCTTTTGGAATGATTTTGTAACAGTCATGGAATAAATGAACTTTGTAGGGGTATCAGACATCTGTATTTTATTATTGTAAATACTCTATTTATTGCTAACATTTGACATTGGCGTTGTATTACGTCCATGCATGTACTATGTGAGAAATATGACAAGAAAACCTGGCAGAGAGCAAGTTAGGGCTCTAAATGTTTTCTTTCTTAAAATAAATATGAATGAATATCAGAAGTTTACTCTTTTCAGAGACAGAGCCCACTGGAAAAAAGTGATGTGACAAAGGTAGAAACAAGAACAGTTTTGACAGAGGGATTAAGTGTTGGTGCAGTGGGAAGTATTAGTAAAGACAAGGGATTAAATTATGGCAGGCTCTGTTTATCAGCCCTGAGTTACCCGATTCAGTTTTAGTATGAAAGAATTTTTAGTACTGATTAGCCGTGGCGAGCAACAGCATTATTTGAGCGTGATGTCGGCGAGGCCACTGGGTCAGGCCTACCTTTCTTGGCCTGCTGGGCCAGGATGCGACGTGTACGAGGCGTGGTGCCTTTGGGCATGTTGATGATGTACTTGCCTTCCATCTCAGCTGTCACACGTCGGCGCTTCACTGCGGGCAAACCGTTCCCCTCATCAGCTGGCTGACTTACAACTGACAAACAAAGTGGTGGGTACATGAGGATTAAACAGAGGTAAAAAAAAAAAAAAAAGAAGACAGGACTCATGGCTCCAGAAGGACAGGAAATATGGGATTGATGGGGTAAAAGGAACTTTTCATGATATCTACCTGCTTTGCTACTCTTGTTCGCTTGCATGTTGGACACTGTGACAGACAGGCGGTTGTCAGGTCGGCGGGCTGGAGTGGGCGGTGGGGAATCATGGCTCAAAGCGTTGGCAATCATACGAGTGGCAGCTGAGAAGAAGAAGAAAAAAAAGACAGAAAAGTAGTTGTGAGCTTGTTTCCTATAGGAGCTCTTCATGTTCTGTCCCTAAGATGAGATCAGAGGACAGCTGGGCTTCACAGTTGTCTTCTGAACTACGTGAAGATCTTTCTAGACAAGCGATAATTAAAGGTGTGCATAAAAGAACATGCTGTGAAGAACTAAAGGAGGTCTTGTACAACTTGGCACTGGGGCCAACAAACTAAGAGATGCAGTTTGTTCTGGTAACATTAGATTAGTGTGATTTACTTTATCTCCCAAAGGAAACAAAATTTAAAATGCTCTATTACCTGACTTAACAAATACAGCTAGTAAAAATGTGTAGCTTTAGCCACTTTTAGGCTGTCTCTCAAAATAAAAACAGGAATAAATCTCTCTCTTACTCCGCCCACTCAGTTAGCTTGACACTGTTCCTTGCTGATAGAGCTGTAGGTTTTCAATAGAAGTGATGACTTCTTCTTATAAATAGCAAGTTTTAAAATGACTGACTGAACCCTCCTCGGGTTTTAAGCTATTGAGCGGGTATCAAAAAGGTGTTGGTGCCTGCCTGATTTGATTTTCTCTGATATCTTTTACAGTTTTTCTTCTTCAGAGAATACTAGTTCATCATTAATAAGCAGCAACACAAATGTTCAGTTTAGAGTGTGATAAGACAAATTAGTCACAGGCGTAGCAAGAGGAAGCATTACATACTGATTTTTTTTACCCACCCCTAAAGTTAACTTTTATTCTCTACACTCTAATCCTATGACATGTATGAAATGTCAGCTTCTTTGACTGTTGATTCACATTGCTTCTGGCTGGGCTGATGTGTAGGTCACATGGTTGTCTCACTACAATAAAGCAAAGTAGTATGTCGGGTGAAATTAGTAGAAGGAACACACAGGAAATGAGAAGGTTTCCCAAAAAAAGTTTAAAAGAAAGAAAAAGAATCATTCACCATGGATCATTCTGTTGTGACCCTAAACTTCAATTTGAAAATAAATCCCTATAACTCATGACAATGGTTTAGTGATGTTCGATGTAGAAAAGTAAAATGTAGATAGATACTTACGAGTATTGGCAGTTCTTCTGAGCTCAGCTTTAATACTGGTCTGTCCTGAGGAGATGGCCTCTGTGGCCATTTTGCACATGTCCTGAAGAGGGAACACACATTACAGCGGTTACGTAAGCTCACAGTCTAATGTGAGTCACTGACCAGACAGCAGCGACTTTGAAAGACATCCATTCTCCATGACTGCATTCACAGTAATAGCGGATATATTCCAGTGGTATTTTGTTTGTACGTGTTTGCACCACTGACGATACATCGTCCATTTTCAACGTTTCATTACTTCAGAACATGAAACTTATGTCTGATCTCACCTGCCTGTAGACCTGCTTGGCATGTTTAAGAATGGCGATGATGTCACCAATGACTGTAATGCCGAGGTCCATCATGATGTCTTTACTGAGGTCCATCAGCATGTTCTTGTGAATTCTGCAGTGATATGAACAAAAAACAAACAAACAGAAAACACTGTAGTTTGGTTCCCTCAAAGAAAGACAATGTGCATTGTTGCCCATTAGTTCACAGTGACCTATTACAAACAAACCAAAAATTGTAAACATTAAAATCACTTGGACTGACAGCGAAATGATTCACTGGACAGTTTCAGTTCCATGAAAGTTGCCATAATTACCACATGAACCACACAAATTTAGTTTTTGAATTCATAAAATCTCACATGATAACAAATTTTTTTTAGTTATTGTAACGCTTTGTATTCTCACCACAAACGAACAGCACCAGCCTATGAAAAAGGGGCATTAGGTTACCTGTTGTCCACAAAGGAGACTGCATAAGTGACTGCGAGGCCGGCTGGGATCCCAGCATCCTTGAAAAACTGAATCCACTCTGAGGTGGCTTAAGAAAAAGAACAGACCATTAGAAATCATACAACAGGAAGGATTTCAAGAACACTCAACCACTGACATGTTTGAAATCAATTTAATCAAATATAAAACCTCTTTGCTTTTGTTGATGAATCTCTCAAATCTTTTTAAGATTAATCAATTCACAGATAAGCATATACAGTATCAAAAAATACCTATCACAATCCCAAAACCATTGTCTGATGATCATCTAATCAATTAATGGTTTCCACACTATTTGTGACCATAGTAACAGTAAATTAGCCTCTTCAAAGCAAACAAAATAAAGTTATACAGTTGATGATTCTTCTCAGTAATACTGTAGATTATAGTAGGAGAGGGGCCTGGCACTTAACGCCAGTGGGAGACATAAACCTGAGGAGACAGCAGCATGCTGAGGTCAAAGACATGCTGCTGACCATGGCCAGCTGGAGGTTATTTTTAACACCAATTACAAAACGTCTTTTGGTTGGAGTAACAGATACAGAGTGAAGGGTGTACAACAGCTGCCAGAACAATAGCTCTGTCCCACATGCTCTGACTGTTACTGATGAACTCATAGCTGCACAGAGACGAAACTCACACAGTGGCTAAAATCTCATTTGGCACTTAGGCGCCTGAACAAGACAGAGCCACAAATGATACCCAAACGTGTTCTATTACAAAGGTATTGTAAAATTACAAAGCTAGCTTTAACGGGGTGTGAAACTGAATTCCAAATCTGATACAGATTCAATGCTGGTTAGCTCATGTTAGCATAAGACGATGACCTAGCCAGCTTAACCAACTCACAGATTAAAATAGCCAACAAGTCAGTGCACAGTTCTCGTTGACGTCTGTTTTAATCAATGAAAGTGAAATCACACATTTAAGGAAGCAACGCAAGTCCGCTAACAGATTTGGCTTAGCATTCGGCATTAGCATTGTCTTAGCGGCAGCTACAGCCATGAATTAAAAGGCGGTATCGGCCATCTGCGACATCCACTATGAATAAAACCGGTTGTAAAAACTCTGGACAGTATTCCAAATTAATGCAGTGACCAAGTCTAATATACAGTTAAATACCCACATATTTTAATTGCTGCTAAGTGGTAACGCTAGATAGGCCTTTCAGCTCTCACCTGTTGTCACGGACGCCATGTTTACAACAAATGTATGGTGGTGACGTCAGCTACATCCGGACAGCTCGCGCTGCTCCCGTGACGCAACTTCCCCCAGAAACCACACTTAGTCCTGAGAAATGTTGTTCATGGACGCTAGAGAGCAACATAGACTGCAAACTCACACGAAACACCCTGAGCAGGCAGTCATGATCACTTTTATGATGACTTGTTTGAAAGTATCCGCTCCTCGACGTCACCATTTAAATCTGCAGTTCACTTTTTAGCAAACAGTTGCCTATTTGCACATCCAGCAGATACAGAGCAACATTCATTTGGAGTCATGCTTCTGGCCACCTGATGAATGTAAGTCCAATATTCACTTTCCTTTTTAGCTCTGTTTTTGTCCCCACCAAGCCCTGAGTATATGAAATATCTGGTTTGTTAGCTGCTATTTCAGCAAACGTTAGCTGCTAACTTTGTCTGTGTGCTGTTTGTTGTTGGGCAGGTAGCTTACAGTTCGCTGAAAACGACACTATGGAAGCCGGGCCTATAACCAAAACAATGAGTTAAAAGACGCTTTAAAGCTCTGTAGAGCACAAGGGAACGAGTTCATCACAATGACGCATCATAGGATCCATTGTTGAAATAAAAAAAATGATTAAAGCCAGTATAGATATATAAATGGTGTGTTTTTGTAAGTGTGCTCTTCTTTATGATTAATTTATTGTATTACTATACTTTTTATACATAGCCTATACATATTTTAAGCCTTGCCAATTGATCTTTCGCCTATTGTTGGCTTGGGAATATTTTGTTATGCTATTTTCTGTCTTGATTGTGCAGTTTGAAATTTGCATATAAATTGGCTCTGCAGAGCTTTTAATACTGACCTTAGTCTAACATTCTGGAGAATTGTGATAGGCATTTTCAATATTTTCTGACATTTTATGGACTTACAGATTAATCAAGTAAATAATAAGCAGATTAAAACATAATGAAAATAATCATTGGTTGCAGTCCTAAAAAACATACATACATACAAACATACATAAATACAATTGCTTTTCTGTTCCATACCCACTTCCTCAGTCTCAACTCAAATAACAGAGATGTTAACTGACTTTTTTTTTCATTTGTACATTTGCAATTAAATCATGCATAGGTCAACTATTTAAAAGCGAGAGACATGTACCTTTATAATATGTTGTTTATTTAAGTGATTTCTTCACAATTTGGAAATGAATGGCATTTGGTCAAACCACCATTAAAGGAGACAGCTCACCCAGCTTTTGCAGTCTGGAAACCGAGAAAACAGCGTTATCATGTAAACCTTTATAGGACAGCAAAAGGGGCCAGAAGCTGAAATATAGACACAGAAGGTCAGAGCAGGGACTGCAAAAGCGACATGGCAAGTTTGTCATACACTTTGGTCCTCTTCAAGAGTAAAAGCAAATGGAAATGTTATAAAAATAAGTAAACAGTATTTTATAATGATGAGCAGAAAACTATGTTATGTTGAATTATATGCATTGAAAAAATAGACTAGTTTGATACCAGAGCACCTTCATGAGCTAGTTATGCGCCCTAAATGACAATGACACATCTAGAACAAAGTTTCTTTGGACCTTTCACTGCTGTAACCTCAAAATGTATCAATCATATATCCTCTGTTTCCAAATGTGACAAAATTGCAACCTTTGCTCCCAGAAAAAGAAATACAGAGTAAATTGTTAGAAAAAAACTGATGAAACATTGATGAAAGGAATGTATTAGAAAAGAAGCATTGTTTTTTTGAAGTGGAGGAACCTCTCTAAACATCATCAATAAATGAAAAAAAGAGATTTTTTAGATATATTGTAACACAATTTCTTCATAAAGATTTTCTCCAACCTAAATGTTACGATAAGTATTACTCATAACTTTTAATATTGTAAAAAAAATTGATAGTTAAAGCAATACATCATCACACTTGACATATAGTAGCAGTCAGTTTGAGCACTGCATGATTTGCTACATTATGTTTATCCAAGAGGATAATAAGTATTGCATTTCATACCAGGAAAAATATGAAATCAGAGCGTATATGGGACTTGTGGAAAAATAGAAATACATAGCAACATTCACCTCATCATAGAAAAATAGGAAAGCTCTTGTTCAGTTAACGCTAACGTAGCCATTTTACAGTACAGGTAGGTGCAGGCAGTTTCTCTGTCTTATAACTGGTCGCTAAATATTTCTCCATTTCCTTCTATGTCACCTTTTCCAATTCATTAGCAAACCATTTGTGATTGTAACCTTACAGAAAAAAAAAGATATTTAAAGCAAATTCAGACAACTTCAATTAATTCCAAGGCAAAGACATTAGATGAAAGAATGAGTCTAATATGTTGTGTGGTGATCAGGGGCTTAAGAGTGGAGTGCAGGTACAGTACAATGGCCCTCTGAGATCTGTTCATCACACTTAAAGATGTAGCAGGCAATTGATATTAAACTATGATGAAATCATAGAGTGATTACTGGGCTCTCAGAGCTTCAGCTGCTGGGAATTCACTGTGTTATTGGCTTCTATTCTGAATAAAACATCCCAATGAGACAAGCAGTTTGCTCATTTGTCTGGAGCCTCAGCAACAGCAATGTGTAACCTTCCACCATACAATGTGAAACTGCCTCGTCATTATAGCATACTATAAGTAGCACCACAAAAACCTATATACATGAGAACTATTGAATATGTTTTATGCTTATTCTCACACCAGAACATATTCTCATCACATTTGCATTTGGAGAGAAATCAAAAGGCATCTCCAACACCTGTACAAACACAGTCCTTATTCAACATTTAAAAAATGAGGTCTGCCCATTTTCTGACCACCAAGAGCCACATTTGACTAAAACTTTATATCATTAATCTAGCCATTGCTTTGAATAAACATGTTTATTTATTGAAAATAAAGCTTCTTATCCAACAAATACAATCGCAATAATTTTTTAAATCTCAATTAGACAACACATTTGCTTAGTACAAGAATGGATAAACTTTAACATGATAATGTTCATATTAAAGCTAAAACTGTTATCCTTCAAACACACATTTCAGTTTGGAAATAACAATGTTATTGAGTGATATGTTTATATTGGACAGAAATGCATACTGGGTACGAAATACTTTGTCCTCAAATGAAACAGTTTAGTCATTAGTTGTTGCAGTCTGAACACTTTTAATATGTGTATTGACATTAAATCACACCATTTATTTTCCTCATTTTGCATCTGCTATAGATCAAGTGGCATTAAGGTGTCAGTAGCATTGGGACAGACCTCACAGAGAAAAAACAAACAAACAAAACAAAGGCGTTACCACAACCTTCTAACATCATAATTATAAACATACATTTAATGTAACTTTGATAGTGCTTTATATTGTTTATAAAACATAAATACACATTGATAGAGGCAGTGACATCGTGCTTCATGTTGAGGGACAGGGCAGTACTTTAAATTTATTATAGTTTTTTTTTCCTTTAGAAAAATATTCATTTTAAAACTAAACCTCAGTAACATTTTATCTTGTTCTTCATTGACAAAAATATCCCATTTAGATCTGCAGACATTCATACTTTACAATCATGGTACATACACTTATATATACATGTTACCTGTATATATGTATATGCATATAGACTTATAATTAGATTTTTTTTTGTAGTGCACAACATGCCTCCAAAGTTGCCAAATGAAAATACAATAAAATAATGAAACAATTGTTACAATGCAATAATAATAGTAACAGTTATAAGGAAATCTCCCAATTAAAGAAAAAAAAACGAAACATTGAAAAAAACAAGAAACGGCAACAGTACAAATGAAAGCAGAGGTCAATGCAAAACAATCAAACACACAAACAAACATAGACATTAAAATATATAACAATTCTCACTCAAACATACAGGAAAAACAAATTGTACAAATTCACAGGCAAAGAAAGGACGCTCACTCCACAACATCAGCCCACGTTCTCCCCTTTTGTTTCCAGGTCTTGCTTTGTGCTCACTCGCCACATCAACCTCAATAAAGAAAGAAATAAACGGGCCAGGTGCCTCAGAGTGGACGCACTCACAATAAAACGCACCCCCACCTCGTCTCCGCTGAGAGAACAGGGGAGGTACAGAGACCACTGAGCCCAATGTTTTAGAGGTTGTCTGAATCACTACAAAAAAAACGTCTCTCCTCTAAATAAAGGCATCGGTTCACATCTGATTGATTCTGAGCAAAACACGGAGCTGGTGCGCTGCAACAAAACGTCTGTATCTTCAGTTCAGAGACTTCAAAGCGATGGTGTGAATATGCGCATGTAGGCCCAGGGTGATGAGGCTCTGTGGTATGGAGGTGTTTTTACTGAGGTCACCCTTCCACACAGTTGGCAAGAGCAGGATTTTTTTTCTCTCTCTTTTTTTTTTTTTGCTTTGTTTTTAACATTTGGCTCTTTCTTTGTTTTCAACTTTTGGTTCCAAAAATCAATGGTTAGGATGGGAGTCATCCTCTTTATCCATCACCTCTCCATCTGAGTCTGTCCAGCTTGTTTGCACTTCCTTCCTGCTAAACCTCTCTCCATCCTCACTTTTAACCTCACAACATAAGATGCGTCTAATCACTGTGTGAACAATGAAAAATGGCTCAGCAGAAGACAGTGGCATCCGTCTTGCATTTTGCGGTCATCAATTATGCGTCTATGTGCGTGTGTCAAAGTATTTAGCTGCTGTTCACTGTAAGGATCCGCTTTGAGCGATGCGCTCCAAGAAAAAGGTTGCGTCCATGTCCTTGTATGAGAGGGTGCAAAAGGGCGTATTAGTTGGGCCGTCATTCACTCAAGGTCCCAAGGGCTGGAGGGGGTCTTCGGGCTCTCAGGGGACGACGACTTCAGAGAGAGGGAGAAACACAGAGACAGAAGAGGAGAAACAGAGATGGGCAGAGATGGGTTGCATGGCAGGTAGGTAGACGGCAGAAGAATTTTTAAAAAACGAGAGAAGAAAGCACAAGATTTAGTGGAGGCTGTGACACTCAGATCCCCAACTTGCCAAGTCCAAGCAGCAAATGAAGAAGCAGAGGGAAGTCGAGCAGATGAAGGGTTAGAGGTGAGCGAGAAATCAGCTGTCTGTTTCCCACAAGAAAAGACCCTGAACAAAGTGTCCATCGTCTCTATTTCAGTTTTGCACAAATACATTCAGCGAGAGGAAGAAGGGAGAAAGTGATGGAAAAGGATGAGAGCAAGGGCACTGGAAAAAGGGGCAACCGACAGAGGGAACAAGGTGGGGGCACTGGTGCTCGTCAGAGTGTAAAGTGAGCTTGTGGTGTCTCACTCAATGTACTGTACATGTTGAAGATTGAAAATATTCATTGTGAATTCATCAGTTAATTCAGAGCACTTAAGATTGGCAACCTGGACTTGATTGTGACTCAGTTTTTATTCACTTGTCTTGTCCAGTTGCAGGTATTCCGATAATACAGAACAAGAAATGATTTATTGTTTGAGCTCAATGTTAGATCTAATGTCATTCATGTGCAAGTATTTGTATGGCTCTTAATTGGAATGCATTTCAGAATATGTAAACTTTAACTCAATCAGAAACAAATGATTGGTTGTTTTTTTTTTTTCTCAATCTGTGAGACTGATACTGTAGGTACTGTGCATGTACTTGCCTCAGCCTCTAATTCCAGCGAGCGTTATGTATGTACGTGTTGATATGTGTGTGCGTGTGTCTGTCGGTCAGTCAGAGTGCCAGCAGCGAAGGCGAGTTCAGGGAATCAGATGACTGCTCGCTACTGCTGTTCCGCTGGTTGGCACTGACCCCGCAGGCTCCCTCTGGGTAGGTGAACACAAATGAAGATGTGTATGAGGTGTTGTAGCTGCCAATGGCCGCATCGTCATGGTTACCACCACCACCACCACTGTCGCTGGCCATAAGACACGGCCCGCCTGGTGCTGGCTCACTCGAGCCATAGAAAGAACTAGAAAACTCTACCTCCTGCATTATCCCTGGCTGAGGCTGCTGCTGGACTTGCTGCTGCTGAACCGGAGGCTGGGACTGTGTGGAGGCCGGATGGGCTGTGTAGGCAGGAGGCAGATAGAAAGAGTCCTCCTTCACAGCCAAGCCCACAATGGAGACAGGAGGTTGTAAGGTCTGGGGCTGGGGCTGGATTGGAGGGAGCTGCGCTGGGCCCTGCTGGGGTTGGTCCTGGTATGGGATCTTACAGTTCGGCTGGTGGGCCACCAGGACAAACTCCAGGCGCTCTTTCTCCTTCTGCAGCTCAGAGATCTCAGCTTCAAGCTCTGCCTTCTCCTCCTCCAGTATGTCCGTCTCCTGTGGGCAGGTACAAAGAATGAAAGAAAGAGGGGAAGGGGGAACAAGACAAAGGTAGGTGAAATGAGGTAGAGGAGGGAAGAAGATGTGCAGCAGAAAGAGAGAGGACAGAATTGTTAGTTACACCAAACCTCTACTTCAGTGTTTGTGGAGGTGGATGTATCCACCCCAGCAGAAATACCTTCCTCACCTGCAGTTGGATATGTAAGGTAGCTTATATAAGAGCCCTTTTAATAAGGCCATAAATACCGTGGGTACAATAGTCTGTCTTAAGGACTATAATTGTCTTCACCACAGCTAAACACCCCATTACCATAATCCTCTCTCTTATACACACATGCACACATTTATTAACACACTCCGCAATGCTATGGGAGGTGACGTAAAGTATGTAATTATGATCATTACTCATTCTGGCAACTAAAACGGCCTAGCTCACCGACTGCAGTCTGTCTGTGAGTTCTCGTCGGCGATTCCTGCATTTGGCGGCAGCCAGTTTATTTCTCTCTCGCCGAACACGCCTCTTCTCCTCCTCCTCAGGTGTCAGCTAAGATGAAGAGAAAACAATTAAACGGATTAGGATAAAAGTTTTGTCTTTGTTCTTGAAAATGTATATTGTCCAAGCAGCAGTGGTGGGCACACTGGATGGGCATCAGGGTGACCAAACCTAATACCTTAAGAACAAATTTGCCCTTTTCTGAAGAAAACTTACAACATTTTCCTCATACAGTGACAGTATCTTCTATCTGGCTTGTGCCCTCCCACATAGTCCTGACCTACTCTGCCCCTATTTCCATGTTTAGCATTTTAGTAATATTGTTTGTGTATATGAGAGGCCTACAGTAGACTGGAAGGTGCCCTTTTTTTGTTCATTTCCCATGTCCCTGAAAGTGTCTGTGCACACCACTGCTTAACAGCACACTACACTGCATGTAAACGATATACCTGCACTGCATATGTGACATGCGAGGGTCAACAAACAAACAGATCAAGCACACACACTTACTAACACACCAACATCTCCATCGTCACTCACAGACTCGTCTCGTGTACGGCGGCTGCGGGTTCTGGACTGGCGGATGGGGCCCGGTGCTGGGCCTTGAGTGTCTGAACTTGGAGGGGTGAACCCAGACCCCACAGAATAACTGGGGCCTGGCATGTCATATGGATCAACCAGTGATACTGGCTGGGTCATGGTTGTGGTGCCGGTGGACCCACTCTGTCCAGAGGCCTGGGAGGAGACGAGGGTCGGCTGTACCATCCACTGCAGGTCCTGACTGGTGGTGATGGCGGTGACAGTGGGCACGAATGAACCGGGCATCTCCCCTCCGACACTGGGCCCTGGCCCGCTACCCACAATGCTCGAGCCAGCTCCCGCTGACACACACTCCTGAGAAGAAGACATGAACTAGAGTTTTACACACCATGTAAAGCCGCTGTAGGTGAGTAAACACATATAGACAAACAGAGGCAGACATACAGGCAGGAACAAGCTTGAAGTGTCATATTAAATAAAATGTATTGTAGACTTCATGCCAGCCTCCAGTTGGCTAAACTTTACCTCTACAACCAAGTGCTGCCATCGAGGATGCATTATTACAAATGCACTGTATTGAAATCTAATCAAGATCCTATTTTTAATTGTAAATACTTCAAATTCTGGTAAAGATACATGGCATGACATAAGAAATATGTAAATGTATTTTTAAAAACTATGAACAATACCCATGCTCCCAATACAATACCCTTCATTTGTAATGTAATGTATAGGCTACATAATGGTTCACGTATAAAAATGGCATTTTAACTTGATATAATAACACTGAATTTAGTGTGATATAGTTTACAGTGCTGGAACAATTAGATATGACTTCGAAAAGTGCGGGGAACAGCGTTTTAGGCTAACCATCTAATAAGAGGAATATATTGGAAAATGACATTTGGAGGTGTAAGAGGAAATACAAAAATTGCAATAGGCTATAAATTCAATGTAAATCTTAAATTCACTAGTTTTTAATCTGTGTTTGTTGCTTTGTCACAGCTTTTTCTATGTATCAGTTGAGGTCTAAACATGCAGAAAGCTCTAATCTGTCGCTTGTCTTGTTTGTTTTATTTTAGACCCGAGGAGGACAGTAGCGGCTTTTATTAATATTCATATAAAAGCGTGTTAAGACACTGGGACAGGCGGCTCTGAAAGCGGCCGCCTCGACCAATCGCTTCTCTCGAAGAGCGTCTCCCCCCTCCTTCTTCCTCCTCCCCCGTCACACCCCCGGTGTTCCCCTTGGCAACGCGACGTAGCGCTCCAAAATAGAACAAGCATTTACGTCACGGCGAGGCCTGTGAGAGGAGAGCGGAGCGCGTGGAAGGAGAGAAGCAGGCTGTGGGGAGAGGCGGAGCTCCGGCGCTGACGTAGGAGAGTTCGAGGACTCTGTCATCCGCTCTGCGGCGTGCTGTAAACCGAGCACGTTGTCAAAACTTGAGGGCCGCTACTGGGGCTACTACTAGCAACAGATGGAGATATATAGATATAGATATAGAATCGGCGATGTACTTAGCGACACTGTTTATATCTGACTGGAATGCAGTACAAACGTATTGTTTTCCTACACGCCCAACTCCATTAGGAACATCACCAGCCTCCAAATAAATTAAAGCATAAGATGTGCCATTAAAAGTCTAGAAGAGTCTGAATCGTGCATACTGTAAAATGTGTAAACTACAATTTCAGTGCTTTGTATATGTCTGCTATTTTTCTTTTATATGATTAGATACGTTCATGCAGATCACATGTAGGATTAGGCCACATGCCCATATCCTAATATAATAGCAAATATTATAAATGTTATGCTGTTTTGCCTATTGCTTATGACATAGCCTACATATGGGGTGGTAAACCACCACATACAAAACATAGCCTATAGGTCTACATTGTAAATTTAACAATATGCAAAGTTTATCCGGTAACATGTTGCACATGTCCTATTTAGCCTACAGACCCACATACAGTTAAGTAAGCACAGGTCCATCAGTGCACTTAGGGCCATAAGTCAGACCTATTGCATTCATGAATAAATACACATCTGTAAAAAATGCCGTTTTTGAATAAAACGATTTTCATTCTTAGTGTGACTCTAACATAGGCTACATGCATACTTTCGCCTTAATAGTCTCTAACTTACCTGCGGACCACTGGTGGTCGGCGGGCTCCCGAAGGAGTCCACGGAGGAAAGGTACTGGGACTCTATGGATGGAGACGAGCTTCCACGGGATCCGCTGTCTGGGTCGCCGGGGAACCCTTGGTACATCTCCCCGGAGGGACCGAGAGAGAACGCGACACCTGCAGTTGCCGGAGAGAGCGCGATGTCACCTGCAGCGACAGGCAGCGGCACGCACAAGATTAGGCTACTAAAGGAGGGGTGCTGTCAGGAGAGAATGACTGATGTTATAGGCAGTGTAGTTAACCAAACCCATCTGATTAATTTGATAATGGCTTTAACGGAGTATTCTCTGGTAAAAGTTGGATAAGCCCACCACCAGCGAGGCGAATTACTTCTGTCTGCATAAATGCATTGATCATTGAAGAAACACCCCACAATTACCAGCAGAGCGTTTGATACATAACGACATGTCTAGTTATTGTGTGAAAGCAATATCAACAGGGAAAGATGTCTGTAAGCATCTCATATTAAGCAGACTGACGGGCAGCGGTGGACAGATGTGTCCGACCTACACTCTGTAGCGCTAAAGCAAACATTTATTTCCAACACTTCTTTTTGTAGCCTATATCGTCCTCATAAAGTCAACATTGACCTACCGTTGCTGATCTTTTTGTTATTCCCCGTTGAGATGCTCTTGGTTTCTTTCCAAAAAAGTTGCATGAAGAAGCTTAATCCAGTTCCCCGCGTTAAGGAGGAAAGTGTCCCAATTCAATCTGTTAAGAAGTCCTCTCGTTTGGCTTTAAATCCTCGCCGCGCTCTGCTGTATCCGCTCGTCAAATATGCGATTATAGATCCATAAAGTCCGTGGTACGCCGGAGGACGCTTGCTTGTATTACGGTGCACAGTAGCAGATCTTGTCTTATGAATGAAGCCATCTCGTCGAGTACAAGCAAGGCATTTCTAGCGTCTAAGCCACGCCTCGGAGTTCCGCTGACGTACATGCCCATATTTGTGCTTTGGTGTTGTGTTTGGTATCCTTGGTGACGTTGAGGGAATCCCTCTCCCACTGAAATGGACCAGAAGCTCACCTCGCCGACGGATAATAATAGACATTTTTTTATACTATCACAGGCACGAGATATTTCTCACCGTCTGACGATTTCTGAGAGGAAATTTTAAGAAACTTCAGAGTGATAAATATGGAAAGTATCTATTTAGGACTATCTATGCGTCTATCTAGATTGGAACATTGTTTTGATCGTGTCTACGTCAAGAGAAGACATTATAATATTCCTATAATGTCCACGCTATCTATAGGCATTTGGGGAGTATTGTTGTGTTCATTTAGGTGAAATCAACGGCACATACAGCCTATGGACTTCAGCATGGTGTTTAGTTATCATAGGCTAGATAAACAGAAGACACGATATTCTATAGCCACTCTCGTTTCTGAATGTCATGTAGGGCTTGAGCATAACCTAGAAAACATCACAAGATAAACCTATACAATGGCTTATTTGTGCAACACCCAGATGTCTATGTCACTCCGGGACGGAATCCCGTCAGGCATGCAAGGGAAATCCTGCTGTAAAGTTTCTCAGGACACGCCCTCGGGAGTCCTCTGAGCTTGAGAGCTTAACGTCTAATGGGAGGAAAGACTCCTTTTCATCTGTGTCTGAACACTCCCTAAACCTGGAGCCAGGCACGGTGCCAAGTATGGATTTACTGTAGGTTGAAAAAATACCCTCGATACATTCCGGATGCACCCAATCTTTCAGTTAGATTTACATATTTATGGATTTTAGTGTAGGCAAGACTCTGTCACACAGCATACAGAGCAACAACAGCAGCCTCATCCAACCCAATAAAAAAAACATAAATTGGTAAACAGCAGTGTAATTCTGTCATAGACAGTGGGCAGCAGTGACGGAAATCGGCGCCTGTCATTGCAAACATCACCCGGCCGAGCAGAAAGTGATTCATTATTATACCCTACATGAGGACACCAGTGGGAATGTGGCAGGTGGGAGGTTGGCTTTGGTCGGGAGGGGAGGGGGGCTTGCTCCACGGGCTAAATGCCATAGAAGACCGGGTGGCAAATCATGAATGAAAATCTAAAATACAAGGCCTACGTTTTTTGGCTGTGATGTCAAACAATGTCACGGGGCGGGCACGCTTCTGTGTGAGGACCGATGTGTGAAAAGGCGTGAGCAAAAGGGGAAGAGTTGGGGATAACAAGTTATTAGTCAGCGCCATAACAACGTCAGAGACGAGGATCCACGGAGGACGTTGTGTCCCATCCGGGCTGCAGTTACCGGTGCTGTGCTGCTGAACCGGGATGACTAACTCCGTCGATGTAAGTTGTTCATGATGGGGGATTATTGAGGTGAATGGCTGATAACGCAGGCGAACAGCCCACACTGACGGGGAAATAGACGATAATAGCATGACCTGGCGAGGGCAAGAAATCACGGAGATGACTACTGACTAATAGCTACCGCTATTTTATGCTGATAACTAGTTTACAAACAGACTTAACAGTGACAACATACGATATGTTTTCCCTTTTAATGCTGTTAAAAATATCACAAACAGTGAGTATAATCACGTTAAAAGAAGATATTTAGGCTAAAACAAGTGGCCGGGACCATGTGTTATCCACGGGTCTGCTGCGTGTGTGTGTAGCGTTCTGTCGCCATGGATACGCCGTCGCCTCTGACGCAAGGACGTATAAATTTGGTCTTTTTTGTTATGCCGCCTAGCAACCGGTTTCCGTGGTAACCGCCTCTGAGTGACAGACAGCAGCGGCACACAATATGGCTTCCGGATTCTTTCTGTGCAGTGAGCAGCAGCATATCTGAGAATACTACGGCCACCGTCGTTATTTCAGCATAGTTTTAACCGTCAGCGGCGGTTGTTTTCCTCGTTCTAACGTCAGACAGTCAAAGGGAAAGTCAAGTTGAAGGTGTTAGCGTTCACTAAACTTGTTTGTCCCGTGTCCTAGTCGTAGCCTATAAAATGCAAATATGCACACGCGTAGCAACGCACAATACACAAATGTATTCGTCTTGTAGTTAATCATTGTATTGTGAATGCGTAGGTAACAAGCAGACTCCAAGGCAAACTGACCGCTGTGTTTTCAGACAAGGTTCATTGAATGCAACGTTAATAAACAGATTCAGCATCAGACAACGCAAGTAAATGAGCCCTGTTTTGATGGGCAAGGAGCTACAGCAGCTGATATTTTGTGGAAAAGGTAGGCAGTAATTATCCTTCATTGAATTAAACCTGCAGATTTTTCTCAGCCACCTTCTGTTGCATGGCATTGAATTCAATTTGCTTTATTTCATAAGGACAATCCACTCAGTATCAACACTGCTTTCAGGGAATCCTCAGTACATACAAGCTAATAAAAACAAACAATAAGAACCTTAAAACGTATCAAAGAGTAGTAACTTTTTGTCAATGAAGTGCACTTGTGTCGAGGTTTCAGTTTATATTTGAAAGCTTGTAAAGTTTAAGTTGTGGGTATTGCCACATCTTCATCATACAGAGTGAAAACAGACTTATAGCTTATTGAGTTTTTATGGCTCTTCATAGACTGTATACCTAAATCACTGTACTAGTCATGGCCATATTTAGAGTATGGAGGACATTATGGAGTTTAACTGAGACTGCCATCCTCTCTCTAAACTATTTTGTTCCTTGAGAGTTTGTTTGTTTACAACTTGTGGTGGTCTAGACAGTAGACTCCAGCTGAGCCAGGTAAAAAAATAGACGCAGTGTTGTCCAATACCCCTGATGTGCTTTGTTTTGCTTGCCCCTGTCTCTTAGCGTATTTTCGGGAAGCCACTAACTTGTGCTGTGCTCATGAGGCCAGCCCCTATTTCCTTTTGGAAGGCGGGCCGTGTTTGCCTGGTCTTCCTGCCCAAAATATTTGTTACCAGGCAACGGTTAGGCCTGTCCCACTTCAGAGTGGTGTTGTTTACACCCCTTCTGGCTCCATATCCCAACAACATTACATAACTCTCACAGGCTTTCCCCACCTCACTGAGAGAAATATGATCTGTCTTTTCTCTCCAGCCAACCAAAATGTCTCATATCCTCATACCATAGCTTTTCCCTCAGCCACTCAACAATTTCTTTCGGCCTTTGTCTGCTGTACTCGCTCAGAGCTCTTTTTACTCACCTAGCCGTTCAGAGCAACAAAACTGAAACTGAGGCTAAAATTGTTTATGAAAAAGCTATGCTTGACTAGACTTTCAGCTCAGCCTTGGGCTAAAAATCCCTGAAGCTTATTGTTACATGATCCGTCTGGTGGGGGTTTGGGTCAACCCCCTTAGCCATTTAATAACACATCTATTCTCGTCTAAATCCAGTAATTCTTTCTTGGCAAAGTCGAAGGCCTTCCTACACGCCTATGTCAACATGACTTGTGTATACTGTATTAACTGAAATGCTTGGGTTGAAATTAAAGAAGTGGAGCCCTGCATTTATTAATATTCAGTTCAGACTGAACCATAAGCATTTGATCTTGTTTGTTGTTTAAAACTTAAATGTTATTAGATTTTAATTCATTATTGCGATCCAATTTGTCGAAAGTCGAGAATATTCACTTTTGTTGTTACTGGCAGTTTGAGGTTTGCACGTTGTGCTGTTGCATTGGATTTTATTATATACTGTAAGATGCTTGTGTTATTTTGTACCTCCTTGTGTGTTTGGCTCATATACTTGCCTCTTTAGTCTTTGAGTGACGGCATGAAAAGAAAAATACATGCTTCAGCTGCCCTCGGTCTCCTTCATCTTACGAGTGATAAATGAAAACCTTTCATTAGGGGCAGAGTGCAGTTTCTCCAATTTTCTGTCTTACAGCTGACTCTGTGTTTTGTAGTTGTGCCACAGACCAGGAGAGGAGCTGGAAACTATCTTCCTTTTTTATGTTTTGAGCCAAATAACAAGCAAACTGCCTTGATATTGACCTCCACCTTCTCCTGATTCACCATGTTGTGTCTAGTATGTGTTACTTAAATTTGTAAGGTGGATTTATTTTGTTTCAGTTGAAATTTGCCAAGAGAACGATGACATGTGAGATGTTTATTAGTTGCAGGGGGAGGAGACTGCATGTTCCATCCATTCATTTTATGGTTTCTATCTGCCCACATTTAACCACTGGGCAGCACACTGAACAAGCAATGCAGCCCAGAATACTTTCACAGGCAGATGTTTGTGAGGCATCCAGACCTTCTGAATATATAAGCTCCTCACCTTGTCCCAACGGATAAGCCCAGACACCCTATGAAGCAAACTCATTTTATTTATTTAACTTTATTTAATCGAGAAGTCTCACTGAGCTCTTTTTCAAGAGAGACCTGAGAACAAGAAACATTCATAGTGAGATAACCGACAATCAAGCGACAAGTAGAGTTAATAAAAACAATTACAAGAGACTTCAAAGACACCATAAAAATACATCAGAGAGTAAAGCTTTCACATTTCCAAGGTGAAAATGAAATAATGTAGCTTGAGAGCAGTTTGCAGTTCACTCCATATAAACGGTGCAAAATACCTGAAATCAGATCTGCCAAGGTTAGTGTGTGGAAGATTTTAAAGAAGTTAGAAGATTTAAATGAAAGAAAGATATGAAGAGGAAGCTTTAACGAGAGCTTCTTGCATCCATTAGCGTGCCTGCCCAGACTTTGTGACCATACATTAGGATTGTAACATACATAAATGCGAGATATCACCTTCAGCCTCAGCTTCCTTTTCACCACGATGGTCCAATACAATGTTTGCCAGACTTCAGATGCAGCAGGGAGCCACTTCCTGACGTGTCATCTCATGTTACCTGTGTGCTTTCGAACGCAGTTACCTGAACTCCCTCACCTCAGGCAACAAACCTATAATCCTGCTCGACTTTCTGCTGAGGATGCAGATACAGCTTTTGCTTGAATCATACAAGATTTAGATGCACTGGAGCCGACAGCCCCGGCACCGCACACTCCCACAGACTCCACAGGACCCCTCAATGGACAGTTGAGACCACAAAACTCATGTTGACTGAAAAGGAAAATTCCCATGACCCTTTCAGTGTCTGTGTGAAGAGCCGGTTACATTATTTACACTTGTGACTTTCCAGTTTTTCTCGTTCCCTGCTTCAGCACACGGCTCCCTTTGCAAGCTCCCTTTTGTCCTGTTTATGTTAATGTACTTTTGTTTATATGGCGTAATCCTTGTGGCTCTCGGATTTAAATAACAAGCTTGTGTGTTTACAGGAACCCACACAGCACACACACGCACAGCAAAGATGTACAGTGATCTGTGGACAAGGTAAAACATTCAGTTGTGCATGCGTCATAGCCTCGGTTGTGGGCTCTTCTGAGACAAAAATATACTCGCGTCATCTTATTTCACCCAGCAGAGTGGTATCAGGCCTCTTACACTAATCTCCCTCAGTGTTAAACAGGTGAGTGAGGCTATAGTTGACTGTGGCATGCCTGACCCATTGTAAAAAGGCTCTTGACAGCACTTGACGATGAAGCACAAATTAAAAAGATGCTTGACAGCTTTGTGTGAGAGAGAGAGGTTATTGTACCATGGCAGAAAATTAAGATGATGTCCTCCATTTTTCTCATTACACAGTTTGGTATCATCCTAAACCCATTGGTGTGCACAATCTAGTTGTGGTGTTTGAGTGAGATCATTACTTTGTCTGAATTAACAATGCCTTTGAATAATCTTTCCACTTGTTCACAGCGTCAGAACAATTGGCATTCTTTTTTTTTGGTGTAAGTGCAGCCATAAACGTCAGCATTGAGGTGCAGAAAGCAGAGCGGATGGTTCTATTGTATCATGCACTGCATGGGAGTCGGATGCCTAAAGTTAAATGCAATCAGTGGGCTTCAGTATTCCACAGCTCTCTGTGACTCAGACACAAGCAGCGCGTCAATCCTAGCCTACTTTCAACAGGCTCGCTGCCAGTCAGAGAGGCAAAGTGCCAGAGAGAGGGAGGGACAAGAGCAAGAGGATGAGATCAGAGGTGGAAAGTAACTCTGTATATTTAGTCGGATTCTGTCGTTAAATACAGTGTTGAGGCACTGACTGAGAGTTTTTAATTTGAAGCATTTATACATAGAATTACCCACATTTCCTAAGTTTTAAACATATTAGCCCACTTCCTTCTTCACAGCAAACTTTTTTGATTTGTCATAGTGGCACAAGCACAGATGTTACCAATAACATTAACGACTCTGTTCTATTCAAGTGTCCCAGTGTGTCGTGACAGTGAGCCAGCATGCCCAATACCAGGACCCTGGAACTGTTCAGTGGTGAAGGAAGTATTTAGATTTTTTACTTAAGTAAAAGTGGCGATACTGAAATATAAAAACACTCCATTACAAGTAGAAGTATGTAAGTATTATTATCAAAATGTGCTTAAAGTGAAAGTGCTGATAGGTGTGCTGTGAGTGTGATACTATTATGTATTATCTTATTGGATTATTATTGCTGATGCGTTGATGTGTAGGTAGCATTTTGTTGTTGTAAGTACTCTCTAACAATTCATTATATTTTAAAAGCATTTTTTGTTTGTAAGCTTAATGGAGCAAAAAGTACAATATTTTCCCTTTTGAAATGTAGCGAAGTAGAAGTATAAAGTAACATAAGATGGAAATAGTCATGAAAAGAACAAGTACCTCAAAACTGTACTTGATTGCAATACAGTACTGCAGAGTAATTGTACTCCATTACTTTCCAACACTGGAAGTCTTTATGTATTTGGACAGTTTTATTTTCATGCTTTAATTGGATTTGAAATTAAACAGTGACTGTGAGGGTTTTTACATCCAAATCCGATGTAGAAATTATAGTCATTTTTGTACATACAAAAATTTCAAAGAGCTACAGTGTGTACTGTTCACCCTATATGGATGCAAATATCCAAAACACCATTAAAGCAGAAAGTCTGCATTTAAACATCATAGTCACTGTTTGAATTGTAATCCAAATATCTGCAAAGTACAGCAGTTAAAATATATAATTGTTCTAATACATACAGCCTGTACTGTACAAAAGCTTATAAAATACAGTGCTGTCATTTCAACAATGAAACCGTATGAGGTAATTAGACTTGATGTCACCTGGACAGCAATACTAATAACTTTAACACTCTGACAGGGACTTAAGAATCTGTACTTTTCTTTAAATCACCATTTTGAAAGCAGAACCTACTTATTTCTCACAATGCAGTGAAAACCACTGCATTATTTATTTAAGTAGTTTTGAATACTTCTTCCACCTGGATGAGGAGAGTGGATGCCAACCTCATTATTCCCCCTACTCATTCTCTCTCTGCTTGTTTCTATCCAGAAGGCTTTGTTTCAACCTTCTTTTTCCTCTGCTCACAGCCCCCCTCCCCACTTCTTCTCTCTTCCTTACATAAGGGCTGCCCTATTTTTTCAGGGAGCAGTAAGAGGTAGGAATAAAGGGAGTGAGTGGGTGAGGAAGAGGGACTGATAGAGGGTTGGATCCACTGAAGAGAGAGAGAGAGAGAGAGAGAGAAAAGATATGGGGGTAGAAGAGAGGACTGTGTACACTGCACACGTCAGGGAAGACACAGACCTGCATGTGTCCCCGTCATCCCCCTCACCTCACTGGCCTTCTCTGCCCACACACTGCTCCTTCACTCCTCACCCTCTGCTCCTCACCCTTTTGTGCTGCCTCCATCTTATCCCTCCTGTCTTCTCCGCACGCTCCCTCTCCCTAACTCACCCAGTTGAATCCGTTGTTGGCAAATCTTTGATATCGCCGTTCCCCCCTGCCTCCCACCTCCAACCACCCATGTTACGTATCGACCCATTTTTCTGTCATGGCATGTTCTCATCCATCCATCCATCCATCCATCCATCCATCCATCCATCCATCCATCCATCCATCCATCCATCTATCCATCTATCTATCTATCTATCTATCTATCCATCCATCCATCCATCCTTAAGTATTATACTGAAGTACAAGTTTGAGGTACTTGTACTTTACTTGAATATTTCCATTTTCTGTTACTTTATACTTCTACTCCACTGCATTTCAGAGGGAAATATTGTACTTTTTACTCCACTACATTTATTTGATTCCTTTAGTTACTTTGCAGGTTCAGATTAATAATACCAAATATAATCAACAAAGAACTGATGATGTATTATTATGGATAAAGATAAGACTTTATTGATCCCATGGTGAAATTCACAAGATAGCCAGCAATATATATAGTAAATCATTAAAGTGTACATATGAATGCAGCAATAATCATAATCCAATAATATAATAAACATTATTCTGAAATGGGCCATTCTGCATGATGAGTATTTTCACTTATGTAAATTTTGAATGCATACTTACTTGTAACAGAATATTTCTACAGTGTAGTATTGCTACTACTAAGTAAATGATCTGAATACTTCTTCCACTGCTGCTAAATGTTATATATGACACTTCTTTGTCATAAAAAAAGTTTAAATTCAAACTCGGAATACCATCGTGTGTTTCACACTGATGTCACCCTCTGTACTCATACAACCATGGTTACAAAACATAACCTTTATTACTTTTACTTGAAAAGCCATAATCAGGATTTTTCACAGAGAGAAGATCATTATCATTATCTCTTAGATCAGTTGAAATATCTTAATATGTATCTTTCAACCAGCCAACAGTTTTTATGTAAAAAAAAGAAACCATATTTGCGTACAAAGGACACAAACAAGTTGAGCATAACACGCAGTGAGGACATGGTGTGCGAGTCATGAATGGAATTTCAAACATGTTTTTACTAGGGGGCATTTGAGTAACGCATGAACGACTGACGGCAGCAGTTTGATGTTTAGGTTTGCACATTCTTCCCCTCTGTACACATGTGGACTAGTTTTCAGCATTTTTAGTGCATTATCATTTGCTTTAATCACATAATTGTATATTTCTTTGCACAACCTTGTATGTTTATTACGGCATAGTGTTTTGTATGGTAAAAAAATTACTATTAAACAGTATATACAGTAATATTTTTCTTACTGAACTGAATTTTGCATGATCTCGTGCATACACACACCCGTATGTAAGCCCCCTGTTGGTTAAAATAAATGATTGCTGCTTCTGCAAAAAGGTGTATGTTAAATGTGTGTGTGTGTTTATTGAACCAGCCAGTCGAGGTCTCAACCAACATTCCTGTCTGAGAGTTTTACTGTAAGAAAACTGTGTTTGAGGTGACTGCTGAGATCAGTCCAGAGTGCCGGCTGTGATCTTCACTCCGTTGTCTGGCAGAGAGTCTGAATAGATAACACGCTGCTGAGAAAAATGCAAGATAGTTTGCAGAATATCCAAAAAGACATGACATTTGATTTACACGTTTAAAATGGTGCTTCTGACATGTTTGTCAGGGAGTATTAGACCACACTGACATATAATGTGATGCTCATTCAACATGCACCAATCAGCACTAAATTTACATATCAAGCAGAACTGAGCAAAAACATTATCAAAAGACATAAGTACTTAAATACACGCACACACGCATACAGACATTCAAGACAAGAACAATCATTGTTAGGGTAGGCAAGGGAGTAAAAATGGGTCATGAGACACCTTTTAAAGGAGTCAAGAGATTCTGCTGTTCTTATATTTTCGGGGAGGCTATTCCAGAGTCTTGGTGCATCTACTGAGAAGACCCTGTCTCCAAAAGGGTGTCGATGAGATTGTGGGAACAGCCCTTAATCTGAAGATCTGAGGGGCCTAGCTGTGCTGTATGGGGATAGTTCTGTAATATAGTTCGGGCCGAGACCATGCAGGGCTTTAAACACAAACAGAAGAATGCTAACCATTCTGGACCAGTTGTAAGCGGTGAATGGAGGCCTGGTTGATGCTGAAGTATAGAGAGTTTCAATAATCGAGTCTTGAGGATATTAGAGCATGGATGACTAAATCTTTAGGTGATAAGAAAGTCCTGATCTTGGATATAAGAAGCTACATTTGACAACTGTGTTAACCTGTCCATCAAATTTATTGTATTGCCGAATATACGTTTTTTTTTTTAATAGGGTCTGATGTGATTGGATAACCGGTTGAGGGACTGGGCGGTGGTGCTGGATCAGTATGATCTCTGTTTTGTTTTCATTTAATTGTAGAAAGTTATTAGCCTTCCATCCTCTAATATCATCCAGACATTTAGAAAGGGTCCTGGGTCCAATTGGATGTGCAGGTACAGCAGGGTGTCATCTGCGTAACAGTGAAATTAAATATTGTGATTCTGAGTAATTTTGCCCAGAAAATCACACACATGTCAGAACATGAGGAGAAAGAAGAACCCCAGGTCCCATTTAAAACTGTTTAATTATAGTTTAAAATGTTTCTCCCAGAAAAGTTGAAGATAGGTTCATCCCTACTTTATAGTGGCATTTTTTTAACACGGTGGCACAGGTTGAGATGTTTATACTGTATAAACACACAAAAACAGACATCTAAACAAGCAAATAGACAAACCAGAGGACACAAGTTTTTTTCATAAAGTTGGACAAGAAGAGAAAGTTTCAGTAAAAAAATGAGTTTCAGTGAGATGATATTTCTGTGACACAGTCAGTGATTATGACACACCTGGTCACCACCATCTACAACAAACTGCCGGTTTGAAAATAAGCAGCAACAGGATGAGGAACAGAGGGTAGAGTGAAGGCGAGAGAGGTGCTGTACTGTAGATGCAAATGCCGCTCTTTGCATCTCAAATTATCAGCCGTCAGTCCTCACGACTTGTAAATAAACACGCACGATAAATTCACCCCACGTCCCATGCCAACACACACTCACATCTTTAAATACCCCGGCTCTGACGACTGCGATAGCACTGCTCATCAAATTTATGCGTGAGCGAGCCCAGGCTAAATTTGCAGCCAAGGAGCCAACTTACGCAATCCTCCCTGGTCTCCCTCCTGTCTATACAATGGCTCAAAAACCTCCCAGCCCTCCCCAGATCTCCACTCCCACACTACACACTACAACTCCGACACTATTCCTGTACCAGCCCCCGCCGCTGTGGCACAGAAATACCAGCACCTCCAAGAACAGACGCCAAGCCTGTCAGAGCATCATCACATCCCACAGGACAGCTGGGGGGGAGGGAGGAGTGAGGCAGGGAGGGAGGATGGTGCAAAGAGAGGAGAGGAGAAGAAGAAGAAGAGCAGGTGGAAGGATGAGCACAGCCGCTGTCGAGAGAAACGAATCAACAGAGACAGAAAAGAGAAAATAAATACTCTCTATGTGAGGGTGGGGACACAGTTTACAGTTATATCCTGGTAGATCAGCCGCAAACTGTTTCTCTTTCTTTTGATCGGACGGGGCTCTTCTGTGGAAGTGTGTGTGTATGTTGTTATATTACAACATTTATGAGGACCATATCAGGAGATAACAATCATAACACCTGTCAAAGATTCACCCTCACACCAAATTACATGAAAGACTTAATAACTTTTAGGTGACACTTTAATTCAACTCCCCCAATTAGCATTTATAAGCAGTATATAAACTATACACTATAATGTCATTGTAAGAAGATATGTGTTAACTATCCTCGATGCTGCTGTATAAACAGATAATAATGACAATATAGTAAAACACAGATGTAATAACATAAAACATGTCTTCATAGGGAAAACTGTTGACAAGTAAAGTATGTTACTAAACACTTAAAAATGTCCTAATATGTGCTTATAACTACATTATAGTGTGTAATGAACCATTTATTAGCCAAAATGTTTATATAATGCTGTTAATATACGGGGCAACTTTTTCGTCTTTCTTAAACTATTAAAGGTCCTTCTGTCAGTTTAAGGAAGACATGAGGACCATTGTTCCTATGCCATATTCTGTACTTTTAGTTCACGTATTTGAATGACTTATTTTTTCTGTTATTGTTGCGTACTCCTCTACACTTTTTATTTTATTTTATCAAAGCTCATTTTAAAGGCTTTGTTTTGGGTTTGAGGTTAGTCATGTAGTGTGAGATTCACGGTCAGAGAAAATATAGAGTTGAATGTTGTTTATTGATTGATTTGTAGCCTTGCTAGTAGAATAGCTAGGGATGGCAACTTCAGTCTGTTGGTTTGGTCCAGACTGAAAGATCTCAACAACTAAAGGATGGGTTGGCATGACAATTTGTAAAACATTCAGAGTCAGGGGACGAAGACTATTGACTTTGGTGAATCCCTTACTTTTCCTTTAGCGCCACCATGATGTTCACATTTGTGGTTTTTAGTGAAACGTCTCAACAACTATTGGATTGCCATGAAATTTGCTACACACACTCAGGATGAATTGTACTAACTTTGGTGATCCTCTGACTTTTCATCTAGCGCTATCATCAGGTCAAAATATGAACTTGTCCAACTCTTTAGTTTATGATCAAATATCTGCAAAACTAATGACATTCCCATCAGCCTCTGCTGTACTTTGTGTTTAGTGCAACTTAGCAAATGTTTTGCATGGTTAGCATGTACACTAAGATGTTGAAGGTAAATATTATACCTGCTAAACATCCATATGTTAGCATTGGCTCACATTAGCATTTAGTTTACAACACAGAAACAGAGCACATCTGTACTGAGTCCTGTGAGGCCTGTAGATTTACAAGCCTTATTGAGGCCACAGTTGTCACATTGGCTGACCTCCTGCAGAGCTGAACTCAAGACGCTCAAACAATAGAAAGCACAGGGTTTGGAAAAATAAAAATAAGATAATAAACCAGGTAGAGTTGTTGAGAGAGAGAGGCCAGACACTGAGATGAATCTATGGGCTTGCTCTCGTCTCCCTACCTTTACCTTCTCTCCTCCTCTCTCTATCACAATGTAGACGGCTGGTTGCTGAGGACAACCTGTGTGTACTCACCTAACGATGAACAGGAAGCAAAGGTGCTATTCATAGCCGCATGTGTAGAAAGGACATTTGCTGGCTCGCGGGTGTATGTGTTTGTGTGTGCGTGTGTGTGCATGCGAGCACCTGTGTGAGGGAGCAGCCAACATGTAACAGGGGGGAGGAGGATGCAGATTGTGAGACTCAGACAGTTACTAGAGAGAACAGTAGGGGGGAGAAAGAGTGAGGGATGGATGGAGAGAGTGAGGGAATGCAGTGGAGGAGGGGGCGAGTGTGTGTTGACGCTGTACGTGGCGTCAGTGCGATAAGAATAGAGATGGTGCGTGTAGCGCTGCTGAGACATCACCCTCACACCCTCAGTGGGGCAGGCAGTACTCACTCTGACTGTGTGTGTGTGTGCACACATATTACCCAGGGTATTCTCATGTATGCGTGGATGACTAAACTGTTGGGGTTGCAGTGAATTATTTTCTTTTTTTTTCTCAGTTGTGTAATAACAGTTATGTGTACCATTTCATTCATGTTTAATTTTTAGAAACACATTTTCTTTTCATCATTGCACAATTTCTAAAGAGCAACTTGAGAATATGATAATTACTCTGAGAACAAAAAGGGTATTAATGTGGACTATATTTGGGGTTTGAAACTATTTTCTTGTCAATAGCAAAATTCTTTGAGAAGACAAAAGGAATAAGGACACCTTTAAACTCACATTTTCAATTAACATCAATTTTATTAACACATATTGTACATATGTTTTGTGTGTATATGTGTATATGTATACAAATATATATGCATATATGTAACTGTATATATTCCTTTAGTTCTACTTTTCTATACTTTGTTCTCGGTCATTGCCTATTTTATTGTTTTATTCTATTTTTCTGTGTGTGTAATGTGGAGGGGGGCTACAGCTGCATTTCATTGTGCCATCTTGTATTGTATCGTAAAGCTGAACCTTGAACCAAGGTTATAGCCAGAGATAGTACGAGATGAAGCCAGAATAAAACAATGGCATAGCAGAGTATAAGCTGACATAGCCATAGCTGTTACTTTGGAATAATAACAGTTTATGTACGTTGTCTGTGTTTTAGAATCAGCAGCTGGGTCTGATGTGGAGATCCTCTAATTCATAAAGCATCTTCACACCATCAGGAACTGAAGCAGCCACTGTGGAGGAGAAACAGAGAGTCAGAAACCTGTTCAGGTCCAGGTTATGAACACATGACAGAGCATATTTGACCAGATACTCACATAGTTGATCCCTCTGTCTTTCACCTCTTGACTGGTCTCTGATTCATACAGAGCTGAGGAGAAGATTTAGTATTCAAGTTTTTAGGGTTCGTTTTCAAAACAGATCCTGGCAAGTTTATTTAGTGATACTCCAAATACGAATAAAACTTATGTAAACAAACATGTAGATCATCTAAAGGCTAACAGCAGAATGTTACCAGGCCACAGGTGTAACATATTGGTTGGCACACCATAATCATATCATGAGATATATAATAAGATGCAAGAAGAAGTGCTCAGATCCTTTACTTGATTAAAAGTACCAATACAACAATGTGAAAATACTGTACAAGTAAAAGCCCTGCATTCGAAACCTACAGCAGTATTATAAGCAATATATACTTTAAGTATCAGTAAAATGCCACTTTGGCTGATATTATATATTATTCTATATGACATTGTGAGATTGTTAATACTGATAAGAAGAATTTTACTGTAGATGGTGGAGGTGGTGCTAGTTTTAATTATTTTATATATAGTTTGGTATTTTAGTCCAGTGGTCAGGTCCCTCCAAAGGGTCATAAGCTAAATCTGAGGGGTCATGAGTTTTCTCTACTGGTCCCCTGGTTTAACCTTGTGCTGTATCTTATAAACTAATCACATGTCTTTATAATGTAAAATCTTAATCTGAAAAGTAGCCAGTAACTATAGCTGTCAAATAAATGTGGTGAAGTTGAAGTATAAAGTAACATAAAATGGATATACTAAATAATATAGTACAAGTACCTCAGATTTTTAGCTGTTGAGAAAAAGTACTTAGTCACTTTTCACCACTGCTTATATGTACCAAATGTTTTAATTACAGTTTCAATTTAACATTGGTTGATGGTTATCTTACCTACTACAACTAATGAGCTTGTACATTCAACTTTAAGTGCCTGTATGTCTAATAATAATCTAATAATGGTAATAATAATAATAACTGTGTGACAGGTTCAAATATAGAAAAAAAGGATAGATAGTCTTTTATTCTTTATTCTTTTCTTTTTTGTGTGTTTGATGATGTGTGGTGTACCTACATGTGTGTATGTATGTGTATGTGTGTGTGTGTGTGTTACCAAAAAGCTTGCGCAGCCTGGTGACACATGACACAAAGCCGTGGAAGGGCATGTGAAGCTCTCCAGAAGCGAACCGCTCAGACAGCAGCTGAGCTACCTTGCCGTCACACTGCATTCCTGTGAAACAGAAGTGGACAAAGGTGTGAAGCCAAACAGCAGCAACCATCTGTGTGGACATAGTGGGCGTGTATTCGTGTGTGTATATGCGTGTGTGTGTGTGTGTGCATACCAACAGATTGCAGCACTGTGCTGAGTTCAAAGGGGCTCATGGTCCCAGAAGAGTCCTCATCGAACTGAAAAAACAAGGACTGAAAAAGGAAGCAGCATCAGAATAGGTACAGTAATAGTGGCACAACTCTCCGTCTTTTTCTGTCTTTAACACACACACACACACACACACACACACACACACACACACACACACACACTCTGAGCTGTACCTGCAGACTGCGCAGACTGGACAGCAGGGTTTCTGTTTGTTTACGGCTGAGACTGGAGCGCCCTTTAGTCTGCCAGCAGAGTTAAGGACATCTCAACAGGATGGACGACACAGAGATAAAGTTATGAGGAAGGAGAGTGAAAGTGAACAGCGGGGTGGCGGGATGACTCAACCGGAGGGTTTAAAACCCCTTCGTCAGCAAGCAAGTGTGAAACTAGCAGAGGTCAGTTTTTGTGAATTCACGAAAAAGATAGAACTTTTGTAAGCTTGAGTAAACCAGACGTATGTACAGTCAGAGTCAAACAAGCATCGTAGGAGACTGGAGAGTGAGGAATATTAAAGAATACACTGAGGACAAAAGGATACATCCTCTCCAAAGATGAGCTGTCTGCACGTCTCCAGTGGCAGATGGTAATCTTTGTCAAGAACTGTGATTACAGCAGAAAGGCACAGATTGAGGCAGAGGAAGAAAATAAGGGTTTAAATTGGATTAAGGCGAGGTAAGGTGAAGGTGAGGGTGAGTGTAGTTACTTTTATTACTTCACCAAGCTCAATGTACTCTATCTGACTGCAACTGTGAGCCTCTGTCTAGACTGCTGACCTCTGTGGCTTCACTGTTCCAACTTTTGAGGGTGCGCATCACTACTTTGCTCCCATCTAGTGGCCATTACAGGTAATATGTAGTCAAAGGTCACTTGTGGTGAAGCTTTGAGTCCTTTTCAGATGCAGCTAAAACATGAAAAAAACGTGATATACTGGAACCTGAGTTGAACAGATTCATGATCTCCTTGGCGTTCAGTCTGTCATCCTGCCAGAGAGACAGAAGAAATCAGTTTGGATTGTTTAGAAAAAGGCCCCTTTTAAATCTACACTTTTAATAGGTGAAGTAATGCAATGAGGAGGAATTCTTACTGGGCCAGCCTCCTCATCAAAAGTCCTCTGAACTCTCACGTGATCCTCTGGGGAGACAGGATTTGCCATAACCTGTAGGACACAAACATGTCAAACAAACATAAACATACTATTCTCTTTTGGTTGGCTGCTGTTGGCTGGTGATTTAATGTATATGGACTCACCGGGAGGAAGCCAGAGGAGCAGGTAAAGTCCTGAGTCCTGAAACACAAAGACCACACCAGATTGTTAGTCTTGCGCTCTTGAAGTATACTTTTAAACAGTGTGAATCTTACACAGTCAGAAATAAAGTTTGATATTTGCTCATATCCTTTAGTAAAAGCAGCAACACCACAATGTAAAAATACTCAGTTACAATTAGAAGTCATGCAGTCAAAATTCTTCTTGAGTAAAAGTACATAAGTTTGACCAGCAACATGTACTTTAAGTATCCAAAATACAATTATGGAATACTTTGTGCAACATGATAAAAAAATTGATTCATGTTAATTTTGTTGCAGGACAAGTAATTCATTCTTCTCGGTGACTGCGTGTCCATCAAATGTTTTGTATATAAAATCAAAGTAACAATAGCTGTTAAATAAATGTAGTGGAGTAAAAAGCACAACAAGTATAAATTAACATGAAGTGGAAATACTCAAGTAAAGTACAAGTACCTGTTGTTGCTAACTGAAGCCATAACAGGTGGTTTTAATAGCCTGTTGTTGTTGAGACTAATCGTAATTTTCTAAATTATACATTATAATCTATGTTTGGGGGGGTGTTGGTGAGAGTGGGTGAGGCAGGAGGTGATTCAGGGATGCTGCGGAGCCCTCAGGAAGTGTTGTGGGTCAATGATTAAACAAAATATCTATGATGGGAGGAGACGCACACACTCAACACATAACATTTACACAAGGTGGCGACTAAATGGAGCTGTTTTCCTGTTTCGATGACAACAGGCTGTTAGTATTAAGGTACAAGAGAGAAAATGACATTCAGCTAAGTAGTGTTCCCTTGATTGATGTCCCCTGTTTTAGACCCTCAAGGCTACATCCCCTTCATCTCACCCCAGAGTGTTTCCAGTCTTGGAGAAAATGCGGACAAAGAAGTCTCCAGGCTGGTTGGGTCGATAGGTGGACGCCACGATGATGTAGTTACCCGGGTCCAGATGAAGCTTCCTCCACACACCCCTGAGGGACAAAGTCACTGAGTTACATTCATTGACTTCCGTTGGATCTGATCGATAATCTAAATATATGTTTCATATATACAGACAATACCGTTCGTGTGTTTAATAGCTGCCACCATCAGGGACATGTTAATTAGGTTTTAAGGATTATCTGTTGTTGTTGTTTTAGCTGTATGTAAATGTTACATTTTTGGATAATAATTAAAAAATGTATTTGATTGTGTTTTAAATCTCTCACCAGATTACTTCTATATATAAAATTACTTCTTCAGGCAAGTATGCAACATAAATATAGTGACTTCAGATCATTAGTGATAAGCTCAAATTTTACATAAATTTTAACGGTTCTGGGACTAAAAGCAAATGTCATTCATTCTCCTCTTCAGGTTTTGCATTTAGTTGGGCAATTATTACTTGGTTTTGTGTAGAGGCACGTTTGTCAGGCTGAGTTACACATTTTACACTCAATTCAACACACAGTTAGCACAGTATGATGACAACTGCTTTCATGAAGAGAATATTACATAATTACTAATAAGCAGTCATTTATTTTCTCATGATGGTCTTTTACCTCTGAGCCACATATTTCCCAGAGCGACCCACAGGGCGATTCTTCATGAAGAAGTTGCGGTTCAGACAAACACCCTGGAGCTGTATGAAGAAATATTTAATATTAAGTAATGAATAAGAATATAAGATTGTTCTGATATTTATTTAAGCAGATCATGAAAATGTATTTATCTGTTGCTCACGAGATACTCACCTCAGAAGGAACCTGCAAAGAAGAAGAAACGGGTGTGAGTTTATTCAGACAATTCAAAGCGTTCAATAAATCAATAAGTAAACTAAAGGTAGATGTGGAGACGTGACCTTGTAGATGTGGAAAGCTACATAGAGGAAGTGGACTTTAGTCTTCTTCCTGCGGTTTTTCTGCAGCAGCTCCACCAGCACAGTGCACTGTTTGGCTTTCTGCTTCTGCTTCTCTGCTCTCTTCTTCTCCTCCGGGGTCATTGGCTCATCATCCTCGTCATCCTCGTCCTCGTCGTCCTCGTCGTCCTTGTCGTCCTCGTCGTCCTCGTCGTCCTCGTCTGACTGGTCCTGCTCTGTGAGAACCAACTGGAACTGAGGATTCTTCCAGAAGGACCCTGAGGGAAAAAAACACAAAGAAGAAGAGTAAGATGACAGAAATGATCCAGGTGGTGGCTGAACGCATATTTGTGCAAATACAAAGTCGTGTACATACTGTTGTATCTGCGGCTACCACCGGCAGAGCTCCCCGGTACCCAGAATCCTTCATGCTCACTGATGGTCCAGGTAGACGGGGGGGCAGGTGAGGAAGGAGAAGCGGGCGTGTTTCCCTCCACAAGAGTGTCAGGATTCACACTGCAGAGCTCCACAATGTCAAAGAGGCTGCAGAAGTCCTCAGCCCTGATCCTAACAGAGAACATCAGAGGAATATAACCAAGTACATTTACTCAAGTACAAATTCAAGGTACTTGTACTTCTACTTCACTACATCTCAGAGGCAAATATTGTAGTTTTACTGCACTACATTTGTCTGAGAGCTTTAGTTACTTTTCAGATTACAATTTTGATGAATGCAGCAGTAATGTTAATCCAGAAACATCATATATAACAGTGAGAAACTAAGAGGGACCATTTGCAGAATGAGTGATTTATAAATTTAATAAAAGTACATTTTGTTGAAAATACTTTTACTTTAAGGTTTTGAATGCAGGACATTCACAGTGTATTTTCACATGGTGGTATTTCTATTATTACTTAAGCAAAGGATCTGAATACTTAATACTGCATAAAAAAAACAGGCCTAGGAAAAATAAAAGCAACACTATAAAATAGAAATAAATTGAAAAAGATCTAAAAAAAAAAAAAAAAGTCTATCTGCGACATACCAGAACTCTCCATCTTCTTTCTTCTTCAGCTGAATCCTCTCTTTCTCGGCTTTGTCCACATCATCCCACTCCTTACCCCTGCAGTCACGCACACACAAAGAGAAACTCAGCATCTGTGGAGGTTCTGTAATCTGTGGAGTGAGTGGGCTCTCTCTCACAACGTGCACCAACAGGAAGCTTCCTCACTTGTCACTCCACGGCCCGCGATATTCGACAAAACCCCAGGGGTTCCTCAGCCTCAGCAGCAAAATCTCATCTGAATCTTTCTTCACCTGAAACGTGAAGAGAGAAGAAGCTAACACAAGAGCAGCGTCTTGTTTACTAAAGGGATCATCTCAATGTTTTATTTGACAGCTGCGATAAAATTAGACAAATAGTGTATTGACCTTGGAAACAAGCAGTTACCAAAACAATATCACTACAAGGTCCATTAGTAATTGTTCTGGAGCTTTCAGTCGTATCACATGGTCTTCTGCTGTTTCCAAGGTCAAGAATTAACTTTCAAATGGAACTTTTAAACCAACATGGATGAGACTTTAAAGTGTTGAAAAACTGGTCAAACTTGTGATATGATCAAATGCTCCAGAACAGCTACTAATGGATTAATAGGTGGACTAATGACTGATTTTTTTAGCTAATTAGATTAGATTAGATTAGAGTGGGGTGAGATGGGAAGATATGAGATTAAATGACATGAAATTGAATAAAATGAGATTAGATTAGATTGAGATGAAATTAGATTAGGATGACATGCGATAACATTAGATCATTTTAAATTGGATGAGATTAGATTATTACAATTAGATTATATGAGATTAAATCAGATTAGATGAGATTTGATTAAATTCGATTCCATTCGATTTGATCCGACTGTGCTGAGATGAGATGAAATGAGATTAGATTACAGTTCAGTGAGATTATATTAGATGAAATAACAGTACATTTAGATGAGGTGACATTAAATCAGAATAGGATGAAATTAGAAATTAGACTAGGATGAGATTGGATTACATTTCAGAGAGATGAAATCACATTGAATAAGATTAAAGATAAAATGATGGTTTTAAATTACAAAGGTCTTTGTGGAGAAACTGATGACTGCAGAAACAGAGAAACTAAAGATAAAAAGAGAAGCAAACTCATGAAAACAACACTATGATGACGATGCAACAGTAAATAGTGACAGCAGCAGTTCACTGCTTCACATCCAGCCGTGTCCTCGGTGTGATACTGGCCTCGTCAGTGTCAGTGATGGCGTAAGCATGGCCCTTTATCAGCCCGTCTCCTGTCACTTTCCCGATCTCACGGTAGCTGCTGGCCTGCGAAGACAAACATAGAAACTCAAGTGGATCTAAATAAACATCCACCTGTGTAGCGTGAACATCCTGAGGTGTGTGTGCGTGTGTGTGTGTACCTGGATGAAGCAGCTGAGCAGGCTGCCTCGAGACAGGGCGGCTGTCAGAGACCTCCAGAGGACTCGAGGGGTACGAGATGAGACCGTCATCGAGTATGCGATGCCCCCTGTGAAATCCTCCATCCCCTCTGAAATGTTGCCCCCTTTCAGGCTCCCGTAGCATCCAACTAACCTACATACGAGAGGTGAGAAAGTTATCTCCGGTGGCTGTGTGTTTTTGTCAAATCACTGTAGCGACACACACACACACACACACACACACACACACACACACACACACACACACACACACAGAGAAAAGGAGTGGGTGATCTCAGACATTTACAACCCAGAAACATATGCTGGTAGTGGCAACTGACTTGGCGTAGGCCTTCTCCACCAGGGCGCTCCAATACTCGTTGCGGGTGTGAGAGTAGCTGAAGAGCAGACGGCCTTCGCGTACTGGCAGCCTGTCATCCACAACCACCTCCACCCACTCACCATACTGCCAGAACTGCACAGGGAGGGAGAGAGACAGGAAGAGCGATGGTGAGAGCAGAGCAGACATAGGATGTAATGAGTCAGTTAATGAGGAGGAAGGCAGCTGAATGTCCCCAATATTTTACTTTAACCTGCAACAACTGATTTTTTTTAGCCACCAGGGGGCAGCAGAAACAAACTGTAAACACATCAATTACATACTTTTAAGTTGATGTGGTGAGCTGAATTATTTACGCATTATTTTGTGTTTCTGGCCACCTGATGAATCTCAATCCAATATTCACTCATTCTGTTTTTCGCCTCCACCAACTCCTGAGAGAAATATCTGGCTCTTTAGCTGCTAAATATTCACCAGCTCGTTACTAACTTTGTCAGCCTTTTTGTGCTGCGCAGGTAGCTTTTTCTTTTGGCAGACAACAGCTGCCTGCTGCAGAAGGAAACAACGCTATGAGAGCTGTGAGAGTGAACCAAAACAGTAAAGTTGTGGGCTTAAAATAACCCAAAAGGATGATCTCAAGCCCACTATAGCGCATATTGTAAAAGTATTTATTAAAGCCTCTTTAAAGCGAGATTTTGTAACTTTCCATTCTCAGTTCAGTACGCTTCAGGGGTGTTGTTGCTACATCCTCACTGGCTAACGTTAGCAAACATGAGGTAGATGTGTTGGATAATGGACTTTACAAAGTCATTTGACGTTATGACCTTTCTCCATTTGTGCTACTTTTACACATAATTGTCAGTTGTGGCCACAGAGGACGATATAGGCTCACTTTGAATTCCTCTTAAGATCATTTTAAAGGTATTTTTGACAGAATAAAATCATCAATGGTCAATAAATACTGCCTCTCCAAAGCTTTCAATGATAATTTTTCCTTGTGATTTTGTCAGAGAGATGTTCATTCCACTTGTTGTATTGCAATTTGAATTATGTTTCTGTATTTCTACAATGTGATATTGCTAATTTTACTTGTAAATGAAATATCTGAGTACTCCTTCCACTGCTACACAAGACATATTCAAGCACAAATCAGAGCAAACATATTAACAACACATAGAAAGGTTTAGAGAGAATAAAAAACAAGATCAAGGAAATATCAGCTGTCCAGATGTTACAAATAAAACCCAGAGGTCTAAACAAACTGTTCTCATGTCTGACTAAACTTATTAAACCACCTCCCAAGGCAGTGGTTGGTCATGACTAAGGGGGTGTACTGTACTGCTAACTGTGTGTACACAACAGCGGCCGAGAGCAGGCCTGCACTGGCCTTTCATAGCTGCAGCTGTGTGTTTGTGTGTGTGTCCCAGGGGTAGTCACTACCTGCATGTCTGGACTGCTCTCCCATCTCCCTGACAGGGCAAAATGAGTTTCCAGTCCTTCCGCCCTGCTTGTTAAGTCATGTCACATTCTCCCTAACAGCCTCTGAAGGTCCAAAGCTTCGGGGCAAAATAATCACTGAGCAAAAACTGTAAAAATGATCTATATCTAAGTCGTGTGTTTGCTTTAACAAGACTGATATGTCTAATAAGGTGATATTTTCTTTATCTATGCAGGTCAGGGCCAGTGAATGATGAACTCTCTAGATTAGAATCACCTCTTCTAATGAGGTGATAAAGATGAGGTTTTATGTTTATCTCTTCTTACATATGGGACCACCATGCAGCGATGACACCGGGATGAGCTGATGCCTGTTCGATCCATTAATTAAATGCCAGAGCTGTGACACAACAGAGAAGTCGGCAGCTCACTGACAATGGGCTAAAAGAATAAAGTCAAAACAGATTTACAAGAATTACATGAAATGAGTAAGTGTGAATAATATCTGGTCTGTGATCAGCACTAATTGAGCCTCAAGGTAGTTCAGGCAGACGCGCAAAGCTTTCTCAAGGTCTATGAACTTGCTTGGGGGCCCAGAGGCAAAATCTCTTCTGTTGGACCCCCAATAACATCCTCTATGTATATTTGTGCACATTATTCCTGGAGTATTAGCTGGCCCCAGGTTCGGTGTGGTTTATTTGATGAAACATAAATGAATGTAGGGAGATTTTCACACAGGGACCCTATTTAGACAAGGTAAGGTAATAAAGAATAACTGATAAATTGCCTCGAGCGATGTCACTTGAGTCAGCGTCATTTGGATCTGAAGTTTGAAAATAAAATTTTAAAAATCTGGCGTTGTGGAGTTAAAAGAAGTGAACTTACCAGACCTCTGCAGCTCTCATGAGGCTACTTGCTTAACACACCTGAATCTAATTTAAGGCCCTTATTATGTCCGTTGATATTGTCCTGTCATAGTGCACATTCCCAAACAAAGTTACACATTACCACAATCAGCTGCCACACTGTGAACCTGCCATGAGCCTTCGTCTGTGTAAGCATTTAGATTTATTTGAATTCTGAACTCTTCTTTGTGATCATCAAATGTAAGTCTCAGGCTCTGGCGGCATGGGGCTTTGTGAACCGTGTGTCTAATTAACTCATATTTTCTTCTGGAGCATCAAATAAGCAGAGCGTCCCGACTGAACGACTACTTATTATGAATATTTGAGTATCAAGCAACATGTCCAGGCAGATGGGGCGAGAGATGAGATTGAGCTTGGGCATGTATGGTGCAGTGAAGCATATAAGGAAGACTGTTTTTGAGTGTGTGGTGTTTTTTTTTTGTTGGTCAGCAACAAACCAGGTGTGAGTCTCAGCTGGCTTGATCGGGCGTCTAATTAGCAACTTTTGTCATTAGCAAAGAGTCCTGGGAGTCGGAGGTTCTCAAACCACAAACCAAACCACACTCACCCTAAAATGGAAGATCCCTGCGTAAGGCTCGGACAGGCTTTGGTTGGGTGGCACCACCTTCACAAAGAGCGTGGGGTGCATGGTCAGACAGGACAGGGCTGCCAGCAGCCAACAGTTACCTGACAAACAAAAGAAGCACATTAATGGAAGATTCTTAGTGCTTTTTGAATGAATGATTCGTTTTTACATATCAAATTTTTAGGAGCCCAGAAGGCATTTGTCTCGTGTGAAGCACGATTCATGTTTATGTCAATGTCTTTCAGGCAGGTTAAGCTGTCTCTCTCTCTCTCTCTCTCTCTGTGTGTCTCACACACGTAATAAGCCACATTCCTCTCCAGCAGCAAACATCTGGTCCATGTTGGTCCTTGTTGCAGTAACTGTTGGTATCTACATAAGTCATGCAAAACACATCCTGTATGACAACATAAAACTCAGACACGGAAGAAGAAGAGGAAGAAGAAGAAGAAAGGAGATGAAAAAGGGGGGGGGGGGGGGTCGTTATTGATCTGCACTATTCACGCATCTGCACTCAACTGGTGACACGAACCATCAATCCAGAAATCCCAGAGGAGGAGGGAGAGTTTGCTGTTGTGCAGAAAACAATCCTCTAGTTCACCACAAATAGGAAACAGACTGAACGGCACAGATTTCTCTGTGGGCTGTTAAAGACAGGGCTATGACAGGGTATGGACCCCCTGCAGGTTTGGGGTTTAGGGAACACAGAGTGTCACTCCTCTTTCCCCCTCGCTGTGCGTTTGAAATTAGGTCCCCGGGGCTGTGTGGTGCAGACATCAAGTTGTGAAGTCACTGAATTTTTTAACCATGAACCAAGAAATAGGAACAAACTGAACTATGTTAAGGAGTGTTTCAGCTTTTGGTTATGTGGATTTAACTTTTCCAGGATGTTGACGTATTCCAGTCTCAAGCCCTCGTTCCTCAGGGAGTGTGGATGGACAGTGGGCAGGAGAAGCAGATTTTAACGTGCGTGGACGTTGAAGTTTTCCTGATGTACTCACCCAGTTGGCCCTGACAGATATCAGTGGTCCCAGTCGTGCCCTCCACAAACACAGCGTTGTCACTGATTTCCTTCAGAGAAGAAGAAGAGGACAGTTTGAAAACAAGATTATGAGACACCACAAACTGGTATCACGACCGAGTCTGGGGTGTTAACATCATGAGTATAAGAGAAAAGAACGTTTTAAGAAAAAGCTATCCAATTAATCGATTAGTCAATCAACACAAAATTATTCAGCAACAATTTTGATAATTTCGAATAATTGTTGAAATCAGTTTTTAAGCAAAAATACCAAAATATCACTTGTTCCAGCTTCTGAAGTGTGAATATTTGCTGGCTTTTTTGTTTGAAGTTGTTTGTATTTTCTGACATTTTATTGACCAAACTATTTATCGAGAAAAAAATCAGCAGATGAATCGATTATAATTGTAGCTACATGTTTCATAGCATAAGAATTCATTTTGACCCCTTTGTATCTTTGTAAGTCCACACTTTTCTATTTCCCTCATGTAGTTTACACATTTGTCATATTGTCTATGTATCATCTCAGTTTATAATCTGATATTTAGGCTTTTTCATTTGTTCATTTGTCTCAAAAATCCACCTTCTGGCTCGAATAATAATAATAATGCTTTCAGTATTGTGCTATTTCTTCGGCTATCTGCTCCAGGTAATAAGTTCCTCAGACCTGAGCCACACCTGGTTGAACCACTATCAGTTAAACATCTGTGCACCTCTGCAACACTGCTGATAGAGTTCCTGTGAGAAAGCGATGCCAAGAAGATACCAGGAAATACATTTCACATGACTTTATTGTTTAGGCATCTGTTTTAAAAACGTGGTCTAAACATGTACATGCAGATAATTTTCTTTCATATTAAACTTTGTGTGCCCAAAAGTAAATGTTGCCTGCAGATGATTCAAATGTGTTTTTATTTTGTCTTTTTTGACTGTAGAGGAAGCTATAACATGACAGGATTATTAATAATTAAATTATATGAGTGAAGACAAACACCACTGATAATAAAACCACTCTGGAAACAACATCTGGAAAACAGCTGGCACACATGCACAACATGACAATGGACGCACTGGTCTACCTTGGGTCGCTGCCACTTGATCGCCTTTTTTGGATCCGGATCTTCCGGCATACCGATGGACTTCTGCTCAGATGGAAAGGCTGGATCAGCAAACAGCTGTCCGGACTTCAGACACTCTTCTAGGAGAGTCTTGAAGTCCTGATCTCTAAACTTGATTGGGTTCTCGATGGAGCCCAGAGGTGCCTTCTTGTCGGTCGCCATGCTGCCGGTGAATATACAGTGAAACTCTTCATCCGCGATGCAAAATGTGCGAGCAGCCGGTGCTTAAATACAGATCAAAGCTCACACCCACTTCAGCCAGTGAGGGCCCACTTGGAGCGCCTCCCCGGCTCAGCCCAGCCCGAAAAGGTATGCAGAGCGCCGGGGGCCGCGGAGGGCTGGAGTCGGAGTAATGACACGGTGCCAACAGCCTCTTTGATCTCACCTTATTTATCGTCCATCAGCACGATCAATCTGAGCGGACAGAAGGAGGCAACAGGCTTCCATTAGGCCGCAGGAGAAACACAACAACGGCCAAATAACTGGACAACTGTGCAGGCACGTAGCCAAGTTCCCTACCCCAGGCACAACCAGTACAAAAAATCTCCAAAATACATTATTTGTGTTTTTCGTTCTTTATTTATTCAGTTTGCTGTTCAGCTCTCTCCAGGAAACGACCGAGAAAGTTACAGATAAAATTGATTTTTATTTCCCTACACTGAAGGTCTAAAACAACCAAATCCTCAGAAAGGGAAACCTGTTTTTGCATGAATGAAATGTGTTTGTGTTTGCGTGTGACCCAGTGGACAGGTGGTGAGAGACAGAAGATCACAAATAGTCGACATTTTACTCGTCTAATGAAGAAAGTCACTTTATCAGGCACATTTACAGACATATTTATCTGAGACTGTTGAATAGGAGTCTACTGACACTCAGCAGATCAGAGGAGACCCCTGTCAGTTCTGTCAAACGGACGCTAGGTGTCAGTCTCCTCCACGTAAAGGCACCAGGCCACAGCTCATCACATCTGCTGTGCGGAGGGGTTTTGCTGTACTTTGTGGTGGTGAGGATGACAAATAAGGCGGTGAAGAGACAGACACATATCCTGGGTGAACTCCCGTTCTGTTCAACGGACAGTAAAGAAAGTCACATTGTAAAGTCCCGCTGCTACGAGACACACACACACACACACACACACACACCAGAAAATCACTTTAATTCTGAAGTAACTTCCCACCATTGAGGGAGGTTCATGTCAGATTAAATTGCAGTTCTCAGTAGTATCTGCCAGCTATAGAGGCCTGATAAAGTAAAGTATAAGTTTTCTGCAACAGACACAAACTATAAATTGTCTGTGTGTATGACTTGTGCTTATAACACATGTAAAATGATAAATCCAACTTTTACAGTTACAGCTTTGATTTACTCACTAAAATCTCCCCAAACAGTTTTCTTACTGTCCAAAAATGAAGGTGCTGACAAAAAATGTTGCTGGTCTACAGTAGGTTGCTTTCAGTTATTGAATGTGTATTTCTGTTACTAGTCAATATTCTCCTAAAAGGATGCTAAGATGGAAAATCATTCATACATAAGGCAGCAGAGGACAGTGCTGATTGTTGTAAAGATACACATATTTATCATGAATTATGAGCTCTCTGTTAATGAAAAACAAATGTGATTTTAATTGGCATTAGTGTATTAAAAGAACTGCAATGAACATGGTATTTCTAAATTTTGGAAAGCCTGAAAACCACTTTTATAATCGTGTGTATTTGCTAGATTGATAGTATTCAGATTATTATTATCATTATTGTTGTTTTTTGGATGAACCTCTGACCTTGAATCTATCTGCTATATTTAAATGGGAACTCACTCATAAATCATGACAGTACACCAAACACAAAGTGAGGAAGAGTACAGGAGACGACACTGTGCAGCAGAAATATGACACTGATTCTGTTTGCAGCTGAAGATGATTTAGTCCTCTTTCATTTAGTCTGCATGTTGTATTTAACCATATACTGGCATCCTTGATAAAGGCTATGTAAGTTGTAAGTAAAGGCTTCATAATGTTAATAAATCAATGGTTCATAGATCAGTTATAAGAGCAGATTTTGGGTTGCCAGGTTGGGAGAAATCTCTTCAGCAGGACAATTGCTTTGTCTTTTTTTTTTTTTGTAGCTCTGTAGTTCATCAGACCGCTCCAGTAGACCTCTGATGATGTCTTAACAACTTATCAACAATTACAGACTTGATGGATTGTTGTAAAAAAAAAAACCCCAACCTTTTATTAATTACATATCAACATTTATAACTGCATAGTTGATATTAGAAAGTGAGCCTCTATTAATGACTCAGCAGCCACAGAAATGTTACAACCTGGCAACTCAAAAGTTGTTCTAATTAAAGGGAGCTATAAAGCATTAGTAAATTAGTTATTAACCATTAATAAAGCATTAATCATTCAATTAGTTACAACTTGGGGCGCTTTATCATGAAGTGGCGCCTTGATTTTTATTATCTTCCATCACTGAAACAAGTACTAAGTAAGTAAAGCAAGTAAAAATAAAGAAAGATAAACAATATAATATATTATATGTTATTTCTGTTATGTATCATTACATAACATGTATCATTGTATATCTTTTCCAACACTAACCCTTCTTTCTTGTGCAGTCTTCTCATTACCTTACCACACTTATAATTAACCTTGAAATTAAATCATTTTTTAAAACTTGTTTCCAGAAAATGTTCGGAAGGGGGGACTCCTCCTGTGTAGACCACTTGTGAACTCGGGCCGGGACTCAAATAATCTGAAGTGGACATCCCCCCCCCCCCCCCCCCCCCCACACACACACACACACCGCCCCCCCACCCCTCTCTCTGTCCTCTTGTGTCGTGTCATTCATTAAATTTAGGTGGATATCCATCTCCAATAAACTGTTGTCCTTGCAGTGTTCACTCCAGGCCTCTCCAGGTCTCTCCAGGCGTCTCCAGCCGTCCCTCCATCACACGCCTGATTACACTGAAGACGTGAGACTGACCGGGACTAAACAAACAAGAAGAATAGCGACACAGATCCGCCTAATGGTCACCATTTAACTCCATTCATGGCCTCTCCATTATGTCCGTATGGTCTTTGAGGACGGGATTATAGGAAGCCTCTATGACAAAGGTCAGAGGGCCGAGCAGACACTCCCACACCTCCACGACCTGCTCTGATCCCACGACCCCGGCACCAGCGGCCCCCGGGCCCCTCTCTCTCTCCCCGCTAGTTAACTGGCTTTGTCCTGGCCCGTTTTCTGCCGCATCACTCACACACATCACAGGAGACTGAACCGACCAGGAGACGGAGAGGGGAACTTAATTAGCCATTAGAAGCTTTAATATATATGACAAATACATCATGGTGATTTCTTTTAGACTTGCCTTGCTTTTACTCATCCTAGCTCTGTTCTTTATGCTGTGGTGGAAGAAGTATTCAGATACTTTGCTTAAATAAAAGTAAAAGATCTGCATTAAAATCCTTAAAGTAAAAGCATAATTAGCTAATTTTATTTAAAGAATCAAAAGTAAAAATATTCATTGTGCAGTAAAATGTTCCCTGTCAGTGTTTTATTATTATATAAGATGTTACTTACTTACTTCTGCATCAATGTGCATATTTCATTTTACTGCTGTAGTTGTTAAAGATTGTGCAAATTTCAACTACTTTATATACTGTTATAGTTCAATCTACAGCAATGCATCATATTCTGTGAGATCATCATATGTATATGAAGCGTCACATTAGTCAACTTTTCATGAGCTCAGAAAAAACTGATTTTCAACTTAATGCATTTTCCAGCTCATCCAAGGAGGTTTTCAAACAAATTAAAAATCACCAAATTTGGAGATTTTCACTGGATTGGAAGTTTATGAAAAACTGTACTCTGAAAAGTAACTAAAGCTATCAGACAAACAAAGTACATTTACTTAAATACTAATCTTACTCCAGTAAGATTTTAAATGCAGGACTTTTACTTGAATGCAGACCAATTAATGTAATAATCTATTTAAATTTTCTCATGAAAGTATAATAATTCTGTGTTGTTAGAGGGTAACACCCACCCAGCTGTTGTACATGTTGTGCTTGTGTTTCTGAACACTAGCAGTGATAAAGCTCTCAGTCTAATGTCAAGTGTATGTATGTAGCTCATCATTATAAAACATCTGTCAATGGACTTTATAGAGAACAAGCATGCCTACATCTAAGAAACTAATCAGAGATCATTCATACTGATGCAATGCAGTGTGCAAAAAAAAGAAAAGAAAAGGCAAGAATCTGGAGAAAGTATGTGAAACATAGAGTTATGAGTGCGGGGTGACAGTGGACATGTTGCATGTGGAGACTCTGGTTGAGGCGGTTAGAAGCTGCAGTTCACTTGCCCTCAGGCCTGTGGGGAACAAACACATGAAAGGATTTTCACCTGTCACAGGACTGAACTCTACCTCCTAACCTTACTATGCCTGCTATCCAGGTAATACCTCTGACCCCCGCACTGTGAGTGCAGTGAGGGGTGAATGGTCAAATCCAGTTTTTCTGGCATTTGTGGACGTTTCTGGGCTGCATGAGACACAAAACTGACTTGAATATGTATTTGTGTGTGTGTAATTACCCGAGCAACTGAATAACTGTGTGTTTGTGTCAGGTTCACAGGGAGGGCCACCAGGTGCAGCAAGAACAGAGTAAGTGTGTGTGTGTGTGTGTGTGTGTGTGTGTGTGTATGAAAGACAAAGAGAGTAACAGACATTTGAGGAACAGTTTGTCAGAGAGTGTGTGAGTGGGCAGATGTTCTGATCTCATCTCTTCCATCTTCTTTAGGTTGTGCTTTGGTTGCATTTTCAGTTCACCCTTAAAGCTCTACACATGAGCAGCACAGTGCAGGTGTAAAGAGACATTTGCCAGTAAACAGGATATGATGTAAAGACCACCTTTTGCCAATATTCTGTATTCAAAAATCAATTTCATGAGCCCAGTTCAGACACCAAAACAACGATGTATGAAGCCATTCAGCTTTATTAATCTACAGAGCAAGTGCACAGGCAGCACCATTCACAAAACACCTGATCTAAATGTTACAGTGAGGGTGTGAGTGTGTCATTTAGGTTGTCAAGTGGTCGCCATTTACCATTTCATTAGGTCAACAGCTCCACGTGGCTCGGCAGGATGTTTTGGTTATCACACCAACTCGTCAGACACAACTTCCCTCAGTCAGTCTGTCCCTGACTAACTGAGTCAAGACCCACTCTGAGTAATCATGTCATGTTGTATTGCATCGTATTGTTGTATTTTATCGTATCGTATGTCTCTACTGTATTGTATCTAATGTTTTGTATCAAATGTATTGTATCGTATCTGATGTATTGAATCGTATGGGATCATGTTGTATTTTATCGTATCGTATGTCTTTAATGTATTGTATCGTATCATACAGACAGTAATATATACTACAGAAGCAGTTTAGATCTGTTGTGCATGTAAAGAAGAGTTGTATTCATCAGGTATGTGTACATGTTTTTCTGTGTCTACCACACCCTGTCTTTGCAATCTGTCCAAAAAACAACCTCAGTTGATCACTGGGATGAAAACGAGCCCATGGCCCTCACTCAGGGAAGAGCCTTATTTAGGTTAGTTTTGAAATGTATTTTTCATCGTCATTATCTGGCAACAATTTTTTTGCCCGTTTGATGTAACACTCTGTCTCCTGCTGTGAAAAAAGAGAAATCAGCGAACTTCCTCCATTTTGTTTTTAAATCAACCCTTCTCCAGTCTCATCACTACTTCCTCGTACTCAAACCAAACTGAACTGACACTCCTCCAGCAGAGCTCGACCTCAGCGATCAGTGACATTATATAACCCCCTATAAGAATGAACCCTCCTTGTCTTTCCCTCCTCTCATTATCTGAAGGTGTTGAATGGCAAAAAGAGAGGCACTGGATTGACGGATGGCTGCCCGGGACAGTTTCGCCTCTCACCCTGTCCTCTCACACTCTCACTGTTAGAGGTTAGGAGGGTGGGAGGGTGAGGGGAGGAGAGGTGAAGCCGGTGTAATTCCAGGGTTCAGTTTTCACTCTGCGGTCATTGCGGGAGGAGGGACGGGCGAGAGAAGGTGGGGATTGTGGGAACAGTGAGAGGATAAAGAGCAGACAGGGAGTCCTGTGGTTTGTCTGATCACTCCCGAATGCATCTTTCTCTTTCTTATTATCCCTGTCTCAGTCTGCCCTGCTGATGATTTAATCCTCAGTCTCTGCTATTCTGGGTAGGAAGAGGACAACAGGAGAGGGACTGCAGAGATGATTGGAGGCTTCACACAGCATACCATGAGAAATGTAATTAAAAACTGTCAGTTAATTGGCTTTTTCCATGATAAAGCACAATCTTCTCATACATAAGTTAGAGCCTCTCATGGCCACAGGCCTTCCCTATGGGAAAGCAAACATAGAGCTCATACATTCCCTTTGTTGTGAGCATTTTCAGAGCTAATCATCTTAAGTTTAATCTGAATTTGTGGTTGTGCCATTACTGCCAGAAAACTGCACTTCATGTCTATAAAGACTACCCATGAGGCCGAGCTGTCAGATGGCTCAGTCAGCACTTCATTTTTGGGTGAATGCTCTGTTTTGGTGCTGCTGAATCTACTTTTTGACACCATATTATGACTTAGACAGTGAGTGGTTGTCTCTGGGTCAGCCCCGAGCTGGTTCTCCTCATGATAAGAGTTTCTCAGTTGCTGTTGGTGACTACGAGTCTGAATCTCTGGAGTTTGGTGTTCCCCAAGGCTCTGTCATGGGTCCCGTTCTGCCTGCCTAGTCTACACTTCCCCTTGGACAAATCATTCCTGCGCAGATGATGATTCAATTGACCACTTTATATAACTGCCTAAAAAATTGGATGGCAGATCATTTTCTACAGCTCTTCTACAGCACAGGCAAACTCACCACTTTACCTGATCTCATTCTGGAGGTTCACAAATTCAAAACAGAGTTAGGTAAGGCCTTTAAATGTTAAATCCAAATTTAAAACTGTAATGATTAGCTCTGAGTGAAGTGTAGATCTTTGAGGTTAACTAAGCCACGTTATTGTCAAAATGTTATTCTCTGTTGTTCATTTCATGCCCTTGTTTTTACAGTTTTATGTGCAGTTTCATAAGTTTAACGATGATCTAAATGTTGGTTTTTGCTTTTATTACACCGCCTGTGCAACAGACAGTGAACTGCTCTCATGGCATAAAACAAGCTTTTAGTTGGAGAAAATAAAACTCTTCAACTACAAAAATCACAATATTTCTGTCTCAATAACTTAATAGATAATGTATTGATATTTGTCATTTTTCTGTGAATGTGGGTGTTTTAATAACCAGGGAGGTTATATTCATTTTTCTTTAGGTGGATATTTCATTTCAGATTCATTATTTTATCCCTTGAAGTGTGAAGAACACTTTGAAGCACATCTTGGTTAACTGAAAATAAATATAAATGCCAAAACCAAACTCATCAGTATTTCTAACGTCCTTGCTGTGGCCCTGGGGACAAGCGGATGCAGGTGCATTCAGTGTACTTTCTTTTAATTCACAAACAGCCCAGTAAATTCAGTAAACAATATCACTTAACAACAATGAAGCCCTTTAGATTCTGAAAACACATCATCTTCACTGTGTCACTATGTTGCAATAACCAAAATCCCAGATTCTTCTTCTTACATCAATATATCTTCCTGTTATAGAGTTAAAGAGTTGTTCAAGTGTGGATAGCATGTTGTCACAGTTTTGGTTGTGTGTGCCTGCGCGTGTGTGTCTGTCCTGCAGTGACCTCTCCCAACTTCCAGACCAACAAAAGGTTTCTCTGTGGAGCTGAGACACAACTATTAGATCTCAAAGTCCACATTACAACCGCCCAGGGGCAGTTACTGGTCAGAAAGCACTCACTCCAACACACATAGCGTCAGCCTCACTCTCCTATTGGCAGACATTATGAACTCTTCATGTTGTGATTGGCTGGTTTGGGCGCTCACACTGGCCTGTGCAGGGTTGGACAGCAGCTCAGAGAGGTGTGGACTGCAGGAAGACAAAGGGCACTCGGGGACGTGGAAAAGATATCCACTTGCTGTAGGAGCTACTGTGCTGTGTTCTGCTGTGTATCACCTTACCTTACATAATTGGGTCCATACGAGCACCAAATGGCGCTCGCTGTGGCGCCCAACAGACAGGGAGGGCAGAGTTTATCAGAGGGAGAGACGGAGGATGTTACTTGTCACCTGTACTGTCCTCCCTCGTTTTTTTTCTGTCTCTGTGGAGAGAAACGGACAAACTGACTCATCTGGATACGAGGGGCTTCACTTCCTCCTTATTCTCTATAACACAATAGTAATTGGTAGGAGTGGGCGTGTGTGCATCTGGTGCAATAACACCCCCCCCCCCCCCCCCCCCCCACACACACACACACACACACACACACACACACACACACACACACACACACCCTCCAACCCCACTCCTCTTCATCTACCCAGCCCCCACCCTGTTGAAAGCTCATTAAAAGACCTGCTGTTAATGAGCTAGAGGGATCATACAACATCATTTTCATTGGGGGTGGGGTTAAGGCCAGAGATGCTGGTGCAGAGGTTTTTATGCCCTTAAAATGGAGTCAGCAATTATCCCAACCCCTTGACACTCCCCACACACCCTGCTCTGCCTCCTAACATGCCCACAAACAATAACCAAACTACTCCCCCCTTCAATTTTGTATCCTGAGAAACCCTTGTCACCCGTGTCCCATCACAGCTCGCTGCACCCATCTCACAACCTGCAGGATGATTGACACCAACTCAAATATATCTACATACGCACATATAGTACACACACTCACATACACACCCAGCTGGAATTACATTACAGTGTCTCTAGACAAAGCCAGGAACATCACAAGGATGTAAACAAGGAGTGAGGGTCCCTAATCCAAACACTCACATTAAAAATTAATAACTGACTGTGGTCCTCAGAGAAACGACCCACACTGACTAAGACAACATCCTGGTGAGACAAGATACTTAAAAATAGTTTCAAAAGCTTTGTTGTGGGTACCAGAATAAGAACAAATAAATAAACAAACATGCATGGAAAAGCAACCACAAGCAGAAAGAGACACAAGGGGCAGGAAAAAGAAAGACTCCACAATGCAAAATATTTCCCCTCAATTCTTTATTGAGGCTCCTCAATTACAAAATGGTGTCAAGTTTACAAAGACAGCGGAGCAGTATAGCTTCACAATAGCCAGTGTTCAGCGTAAAGGAGACGATGCCAGGAAAGGTGGAGGCAGTTAATATTAACAATAACAACAATAACAATAATAATAATAATAAGTATAGCAACAGCAAAGAATGTCAATATGTACAAAATATTATCCCTGAACAGTTACACTGCACTCATTCAGATTCATTCAGTACACAACACACACAAACATTTGTTTTCCCTGACATGAATGAGAGTAGAAATCAGATATAGTAACACAAAGTCATCACAGTAGTCACGAAAAAGTTGCTAGCACTCTACTTGACAACTTTGTCCTGTTAAATGAGCAGATTTCCTCACGCTCAGCTTGTGTTTCTGAACTTAAATCCTCATCGCTGACACATAATGACCCGTCAGAAGCACAATGTGGTGATTACGACCAGCCGAGTCATGCTATGCACACAAGATCACAGGACAGAGGGGTCAAGTACAAGTGTCACCCGAGGATGTTTTCCCAGTATGTACACACAAAAAACATTCACACAACTCACAAACTCTGACCCAAGTGCTCTCTTGGCGGCTTCCCACAACAACAAAAAAACTCCAATCAACCAGCTCCTCCCGCACCTCTCAACCCTGTAGTTCAACAGTGGAACAGACGGTTTCAGTTGCACAACCACCAACATGCAGCATCCATAAATTAGGAATAATTCAAACAAACTAAAAGAAAAAAAAAAACAGTTTCAAATGGCTGCAAAACATGCACAAGCTCCAGCAGTCCGGCACTTTACAAATGTAAACAATGAAAGAGAGAAATTACCATCACAATAATAAGTACAAATAGAGAAAAATAATACACACCCGTTTCACATGTATGTAAAATTGCAGTTCTTTTTATGCATAGAAACTACTCATGGAAAACCAAAACATCAGTAGATGAGACTTTAAAGTCTCCTTATTCACATTTATAAAATTAGAAAGAAAAAAAACACAACAGAAAAATCATCCGTACATACTGTCACAAAGTCAGGAGCACAACCTTGCCAGGCCCCGTGAGCCCTGTAAACATTATGTTAAGTGACAAGTGTTGTGACAACCAAGCGCCTTTAAAAAGAGGAGTCTGAGAAACTGCAGGCAGACAGTGTTTGGATTCATTTCACCCTCTGTGTCTGTTCAAACATCTTTAGTCTTTAAAAGGTCTTCTCAAAAAGGAAACCAGCAACAGCTAGGTAGCACAACATGACCTTGCTCCATCGGCTGATGCTGAAAATATATTAACATCGTTCTATCGCTAGTTTTTTTTTTATTCAATATAATCCCTTCTCTATATTTTCTGACAGTTAATATCTGTCTCCACCTGTCCAGTGGGTCACCAGAGAGATAAATCACTCGTCTTTTGCATCCTGCACTGCAACATGGTGATCAGTTTCCTGTGTCGGTGTGGACTGTGGCAGTTCACTTCCTGTTCAAGAGCTCTGGTAATCTCCCTGTTGAATGTCATGGCCTTGTTTTTGCTCTGTGGTCTAAAAGAACTGTAGGCACTTAGTTTCAACCTGCAGCTTTGCATACAATCATGAACAAACGTGGCTGATGGCGGCTGGGTGCCTCAGAGGACTGCTGCTTCTTCTTTGAACTAGATTCCAGTTTAGCTTGTCAGTTCAATGATGGTGAGTTCTTTTGAATTGATTGGGTGTGTTAAATCCTATACAGTGCTATTTCAATGTCATTTAGTGAATGAGAACAGCTCTCATGGCGCAGAAGTCAAAGCTAAGCTCACCTCTGCGTTGCTCTCAGGTGGAAGATCCCCCAATATGACTGGACTCCCCCTGTTCTCCACACACTCCGCTCGGCTTTGCCCCTCCTCCATCTCCATGCTTTTCACCACATCGCTCTGAATTTTGCTCTCCGTTTCTATCTGATCCAAACTGGCTTCATCCTCCTCCATTTTCACCACCACTGCTTCTTCTTCAGCTTTTATGGCAGCCAAAGTGTCTGCGGCGCTGGCCTGCGCGTACGCTCCCACGCTGGCGTGACTCAGGCCGTGAACTTTCTTCAGGTGCTTCTCCAGGGTGGCATAGACGGTGAAGGGTACGGCGCATAGCTGGCACAAAAATGAAGCCTTTGCTCCCTGGGCGCCGTGGGTCTTCATGTGGCGTGTTAACTTTGAACTCTGAGCGCAGGCGTAGTTGCAGAGGCCGCAGCGGTAGGGTCGTTCACCTGTGTGGCTGCGGCGGTGCACAGTCAGGTTGCTGCTGTTTCTGAACTGCTTACCACAGTACTCGCAGGCTTCGTCTTTCTTCTTCTTACCAGCTGAACCGGTGGTAGTATTGTTGTTGTTGTTGTTGTTTCCTCCGCTGCTGACACCTCCTCCTACACTTCTCCGCTCATTCTCCCTCTGCCACTCCTGCACGACCTCACTCCACTCCGTCTCCCTCTCTATGATCTCTCCTCTTTCATTCTCCCACTCTGCAACTCCTCGCACTCTGTCCCCCATCTCTGGCCGTTTGGGCGTGCAGTTGCCACTAGCGATGCCGCTCTCACCGCTGCCCCCCGTCTCTCCGCTCTCCAGTGAGCCTTCAGAGGGGCTGGCGCAGGGTGAGGTGTGTTGAGGCTCCCCCTGCCCCTCTGCCTCCTCCTCGCCTCCCTCTCCCCCCTCTCTCTGGCGCTGGTACAGCCTCAGTAGTTCCCTGTCTGACGGTCTAACCTGCGAGGTCAGCAGCATCAGGCCTGAAGCTATGGAGGGGTGTTTGGGCAGGGTCAGGTCTAGTTCGGAGGGGCCCTGGGCTCTCACGTCTCCCTTTCCCATGATTCCAGCTGGCTGCATTTGAAACCTCCCTCTCATCCCTTGCCTCCCTACATCCTCCTCCATCACGACCATCTCCACCGACTCATATCCACTTCCTCCACTTCCAGCCTCCCTGTGATGGCTCCTTATGTGACGGGCCAGCTGGCCGCTCTGGGCGAAGGCCTGCCCGCACACTCCGCAGTGATAGGGCCTGTCGCAGGCGTGAGTCTGGCGGTGGATGGACAAGGCGTGCCGGGAGTGGAAGTTCTGGCCACACGGCTCGCAGTGAAAGTCAGCCTGGAGGGTGCTAGTCTGAGGAAAGGGAGAGGCTGCTGGTGGAGAAGAGGACGGAGACAGCACCAGGCCTCTGGGGGAACTGGCGGTGGTGTTATTATTCCCCTCGGCGAGCTTCCTGAGCCGCACTGAAAAGTTCATAGCCTGCTGGTTACTGGAGGAGGAGGTGGTGTGTGTCTGACGGGAGCGACTGAGGCGCATGGCGGAGGGCTGAAAGGCAGAGGCAAGCGCTTGGCTCAGGTGGCGAGGGTCCAGAGTGGCTGCAGCAGGCTTATGCTCTTTAAGACCTCCTCTTCCTCCTCCTCCTCTCATGTCTGTGTCATCCTCCTCGTCCTCTTGGTAGATGCTGAAGGAGTGTGCGTGCTGAGCGTGCTGTAAGAGCGCCCATGCAGATGAAAAAACACCCTCACACTGCTGGCAGGTGAAATAGGAGGGCTCCCCAGGACCTGGACAACAAAAACAGACAGAACCGAGTTAGCAATTTTGATTAACTCTCTTTTAGCTCTGTTTTTGGTCTTCTGAGGGAAATATCTGTCTCTAAATGCTCCAGTGTGTTGACCAGCTAGTCGCTAACTTTGACCGTCTGCCGTTTGGTGCTGAACAGGAAGTGTACAGTGGGCTTTTAGAGCTTGTTTGCTGATAACAGCAGTCCTTCTGCGGCCGAAAACAATGCAATGACAGAGGTGAGAGAAAAGTTGTGGTTCACAAATCAAGACAATGAGTGTTAAAGGTGCCATAAAGCTATGTAGAGCTGAGGGAAACTGAAGAGCTGAGTGATAAATATCTGTGGTTTCATCACTACGATTGACCTCTTTCACATACAAGTAGTCATGCGATCCATTGTTGATACCAAAATATTGATTTAAAGTTATAAAAGCTGAACAGGAACAGGAGTATCAGCATGGTCCACCAGGAGAGTAGCACAGACAGACTAATATGGACTCAAATGAATGTGAGGTGAAGAGAAGGGTCAGGTGATGAAGAAGTGTGGAAAACTATGATCCAAAGCAGAAGAGAGAAATGGGGCTCCAGAAGCCGAAAGGCTGTCGCAAAGTACATCTGGAGATATTTTTATATGTGGATAGCTTTGTCTCCTAACCGAGAGCCACTCTCCAATTAAGCTGCAAATTGCTAATTAGCAGAACGTAGAAAACGAACGCTTTATGCAAATCAGGCACTGACTCAGCCTGCTTGACAAATGAGGCCTTTCTGCATAAATCAAAATTGGAGAGAAGATCCCCAAATTGAGGGGGAAAACAGTTCTTTTTTTTTTTTTTGGAGAGGTTCAAAGCCGACTCTGGTATAAGCCTCTTTCATGTTTCCTCAAGTCAAATCCTTCTGTATTTTACTGGAGGGGGGGAGGAGAGTGAAGATGAAAAAGAGAGCAACTGTTTCTTTCTCTTTTTCCCCTTTCTCCCGCCCTCCCTCTGTCTGGAGACGGGAGGAGCTGCGGTGTTCGTGTCCTTTAACCTAGCCTGAGGAGAAACCCAGGAGAAGTTGAGATACTTCTTTTAAAAATAGGGTGAAGAGTGAGAGCAGGAAAAAAAACAGAAAGAGAGAGAGAGATAGGTAGGTCAGGGCTCAGGAGATAAAAAGAAAATGAGATAAAAAGATTATAATGTAGTACGGGGGGCCAAGAGACACCACGAAAATATGTCACCCCCTTTGGATTGTACTTGAGACCCATCCTCCAACCCCAGCTCTCCTCACCCCTCTGCCCCCCCCCAAAAAACCTTCCAAATCTTTCCCTGAGGGGGGTGGTGGTGGTGGTGGTGGGGGGGCTTTTGTCTCGGGGTCCTGGAGTGAAACACAATACCCAGCCGGTTTCTCTTTCCTTCCCTCTCTCCCCTCTCACTCCTCGCTTTTTTTTGTAAGGATTCCCATTTGGCCCGGGGTAGCACTTGAATATTAAGCAGAAGCAATAACTACTAATTAAAAATGCAGATTGGCTGGGAGCACTAACGAGCAGCAGGCAGAATCTCTTTTCCCTTGGGAGGCAGAGGGAGGAGAAAAGAGAGGAGGAGGAGGAGGTGGGGGGGGATTGAAAGAGGGCAAAGCGAAAGTGTGTTGAAGATGGGGGGAAGAAATGGGGGGGGGGGGGGGGGGTGTTGGAGATGAGGAAAAAAAACAAACAAGGAGAATAAATAAAAAGGAATGAGACAGATGCACGCGGCTCTTCAGTAATCCATCCCCCTTCTCTCCTCCGTCCTCGTCGCTTCTCTCTTCAATACTGAAAAAAAAAAGATGGAGGGCCTGTCTGTTGTGGGATAACTGCTCTTTCACTTTCAGTCATCTCAGAAGCTTCAGATGCTCAGTTTCCCTCCCACAAAACAGCTCGCCACTCAAGTAAAACAGGACTTCCTATTACTTACGAGGGCTGCAGGATGTCCAATTAAAACTGTCCTTTAACATGCAAGAACTTTATGTCACAAACTGTGAGATTAAAAAATTACAATTATGAACTCCAAACAAATGCAACCTACATTTGCTAATAAAAGTTTAATCCAAAGTTATCCACTTTTTCCATTATTCACAAGCTGCCATGCTCTTTCCCCCCCTCGCCTTGTGCACGTGTTAGGCTTGTTGTATAATCCTGCGGGCACAGAATTACCAAACCGCCGTGTTCTCTGACTATAAGTAAGAGACAGAGCGAGAGATGAAAAACAGACTGAAATAGAAAAACAAAAGAGGTTGTGGACAAACGGAAATGGTGCGTGCACCAGTCCCCTGAGCGTTACACAGAGGAAGGAACTGCTAACGTGTGTGTACATGACAGAGAGAGAGAGTTTCAAAATATGCAAAGCGGCACTCAAACCCTCTGAGTGTGTAGCAAGATGCTCTGTCCATCTGCAATCATCTACAATACCCTACACACGCTTCTCACTTTCAAGACGCAGCGTGACCTTCAAATACATCTGACCTTTGCAGGAAAAAACCCCCCACAATAAACTCCATTTCAAACACATTGCTGGAAATGGAATTTTTCAAAAGGATTTTAATGAGAATTCATGAATTACTGACTGATCCCCACCGTGACATATTATGTTTGGCACGACCATCACAGTGTCCGCACTCTTAAAAAAAAAAAACACAGCAGCAGAAAAGGCGTGAAGAAAAAGACCTTTAGGTAAATCAGTGCTAATGTAGGATGCACTTTAGGCAGAACGAGAAGAGATGGATGGCTTAAGACGCAGAAAATGTGAAAACAAGGGGAAGGAGAGGAAAGACAAGATGCACAAGATGAAGAAAAAGGAGGAGATTCCCAGGAGCTCAGGTGGCTCGGCCTGGGGCAGAACAGTGGGAGATGGCAGAGGAGCTGCACATGATGCAACATCCTCCATTACAGTGTCATGACGGCGAGAAGAGCTGCTGCCACACATCACTACAACCATCAACTTATCAACACTGAGACATGCTCCTGAGCTGCTTTTTAGAGGATGTGGCTTCAGTCTCTGTTGTCCAGGGCATGGTGGATGACAGAGAAGGAGAAACATGTTTACCTGGCCATTCCACCTGAGAGACTGACAGCTGGGGAGATGGGAAAGAGCTCTGGAGCTCAGTTGCTCAGCGTGGAGCCCTCGGGGACCCTCTGCGCCCTCTGAACGCTCCTGACGCCTATCCTTTCCACACAATTAGCCTGTGCGTCACTAACTCACGCAGGTCTGCTAATGGCAACGGCTAGCTAATGAGTTGGACTCGGGGGGGGGTGGCGGGGGGGCAGTTGTTAAATGACAAAAAACAAAAAACAGAGTCACTAATTAGCAACCTGCCTTCTTTTTCTGCTTCGCCTTCACTCACCTGCTTTGCGATGCTCCGCCTTCACGCCAGGCTCCTCCCCCCAGGCTCTGTCCCTGGCCGCCCCTCTCCTCAGCTCGATGAAGCCCGGCCCCAGCTCGGCGTTGGCGGCGTGCTGCTGTGCTCGGTTGGCAGGTGAGGGGGGCGTGACGTTGGCGTTTGGGGCTTGGTTTCGGGAGCGGCAGCCGCCCTGTTTGTGCTGGATGAACGCCAGGATGTGGGCTAGGGGGAAGGCCCGGCTGCACTGGCCGCAGGTCAGGAGGTCACGGCCCTCGTCAGGAGCTCGGACCTGCGGAGGAGGAGGAGGAGGAGGTGGAGGAGGCTGGTCGCCTGATGAAGTGGCGCCATCCGCCATGTCAGTCCCGTCTGAGAAACACGACAAGGAGAGTTCAGTTACTAGCAGAGATTTCTTTAAACAGAAAAACCGATATGAAGAACAAAAACATGACACGAAGCATCAGTTAACAGACAGACACACAGTTCATTACTCAGCGAGTTAAACTCTGTTGCCTCTTAGTACTGAAAATAGAAATAAGGAGAAGCTGCAATGATTAGTTGGTTAATCAATTCGTCAATCAACAGAAAATTGATCGTTTAAGTAATTTTTCAAGCAAGAATTCAGGTTCCAGCTTCTCAAATGTGAATATAATCTGGTCTCCTATTATAATAAACTGAATGTCTTTGGGTTTTGGACTGTTGGTCAGACAAAACAAGACATGTGAAGACGTCGCCTTGGACTCTGGGAACTTGTGACAGATGTTTTTCACACTTCTGACAGTTTATAGACTAAAAACGACTGTAGATTAATTGATAATTATTAGTTAAAAAAAACTCAATTTCATGAGAGTAACAATCCCATTTCATGTAGTTGTAATTCTGTAGCTGATGGGTAAAAGTCGTCTTTTCCATGGAGCGTAGCTGGTTGACAGTGCCTATGAAAATAGTATGGTGGTTTCTCTAAAGCATTTTTACTTGCAGCCTTAAATATCTTCAGGAGGTAGATATCACTTTTACACAAACCTTTAGCCATATCTCCAAACTACAGAGAGAGAAATCAATACTAAACCTGAGTATGCTTGACATTAAACGTCCCACTTTCTCCCAAAATACCAAAATGTGCTTATCCGCACTTCCTCTAGCAAGACTCCCAGTTAATTTGGGTTTCTGCTGAGGAGTTTTCGGCCGCGCTCGTACACATTAACAACCCAAAGTGGCACAAGTTCTGTTAGACCTCAGTGGAAGAACAAACAGGCGCGGTGCTGATTGAAAGTGCTAGTTTCAAGCTCTCAATCTGCTCAGCCAATACTGACCACTTCCTTTTAGCCAACCTAAAACAGATCTGCTCGCTCTGACTGACGCTGCTGCTGCTGCTGCTGCTGCTGCTGCTGCTGGGTACAGAGACAGACAGAGAGAGAGAAGATCCAAACTGTCCATCTCAGCAAGAACATCAACCCCCAATTAATGTGACAGTAATGATGTGCTGACAAGTGAAAGTATTGATCTAAAAATGCAACACTATAACTTTCACCTTTCACTCACAATAACACCGTGCCCTACCAGCCACAGGCAGCGGGAGTTTCTCAACAGGAAGTGGATTGCAATAAAAGAAGAAAAAAAATGACTGAAGGTGTTTGAGATAAGAACAGCCCTTGTGTGTGTGTGTGTGCGTGGGTATGTGTGTACGCACGCTCACTAACAGGACATCTTAGTCAACCTTAACAAGCTGACAAATCTGATGTGGTTTGCAGGGAGCACTTGAAATGCATGCAGCCTGCAGAGAGGAGCAGTGGACACAACTTCAGCCAAACCTCTTTTCTTTGCAAAGTCTCCCAGGTGGAGCTCTTTGGGGGGGAGGAGGAGGAGGAGGAGGGGTCAGTAGACTATTGCTCAATGCGGTCATGGGCACACCTTGATGCCTCGACTGGATCCACCTGCCCGGGCTAGGCCGGCTAACATTTACAGGACAGGTACAGACAGTAGCCTACAGTCTGAAGTCGGATCTCGCCAGTTGTTTCGGAAAAAATGTCACCTTTCCTGTTTCAGAGCTGCGCTGTTTGTGCAGACTTGCAAGGCGCGGTCACACTCACACACTCACACACACACACACACACACACACACACACACAGTTGAGTCAGGGCCTGTGGTCACACCAGACACGCACCACTGGTCTCCAGTAGAGAACTGTAAAAGAACAAATGGAGTAGAAGTTTCTGTCTTATTTCCTTTCAAACACCACGCTTCTTTGTGAGTTGTCCTCATGTGTGAACAGAGTCAATCTATTCCACATTTGTGTTGAGATCATAATTTAACTGTCCACACATTAAAATATTCATTGCCATTATGTGCAGCAGGGTGTCTTGGCGAGACACTGTCCCAGAAGCAGCGGAGGGAAACCTGTCCCAGACGAGCCAGAGACCGACCGAGAAACTTGATCACCGCCTAACCTGGAAATATTAATCATCGTGTTCGGACCTGTAGCCTCTGAAAACAGCGTGCCAACAAACCGGTCCGTCCTCTGTGAACACAACTGCAGCAACAGTCCACATCAGGACAAACAGGACAAGAAAACTACGATCCCTTGTTTAAATATTTGCCTATAAAAGGGATTAAAAAGACGTCCACATCGGCGTGGCTGAGGTCAACGTGCACACAAAGATACTTTAAGTCTTCTTGGGAAGTGTTTCAGGGATTTTTATATGCTTGAAAATTAAAATAGCATGTTCATCCATCATTTGATAACAAGCGCACATCCAAACCATGCGCACAAACTGACAATGAAACTGTGACCTGAATGTATTTGTTTCACCTTAAAAACAACAACAACAACATCCGTCTCCAGCAGGTTCAGCGTGCCCACACATCGCTGCTCCCTCCGGCTTACCTTGAATTGCACTCAGGTGCTGCGGTCTGCTTCCAAGTTTGCGCCTGGACATCGCGTCGAGCGTTCCGCGTTTGGCACCTTTTCTGCGTCCCAAACAGCAAACAAATAAAATCCCTCTCCAAAACCTGAATCCGTCCAAGCTGCTCCTTCTCCGACAAGTTGACCGAAAGCCGAGCGGCGGACAGACTGATAAGACCGGCTGTCCTCTGCCTGGACTCACACTGAGCAGTGAAGGCAGCGTTCAAGTTCACGCTTCTTCCCCCGCAGCGAGCGGAGGGCAAAAGGGGGCATGGGCGACTGCAGGCACCGCCCGCCCCGCGCCTACGACCCTGACCCCGCCCTCCTCGGGTAACACACTCCGTAAACACGCTCTTCTGTCACTTTATAGCTTTTCCCCTGTTTTACACACTCTCTTTCTTGTTATTACCAAGCTGTCACTGTCAGTTTCAATAAAGGCTTTCTCATCCGATGGTGGAAATCAGCGTTTGGTTCCTCCTCAGCAGCTCCGAGGAACTACCTCGGTGGTTTTCCACAGGTGTCTGCAAACCCAAATAAAAACCACACGAACATTCATTTCTCCTTTTCTTGTTGAGCAGCTATGGTTGTTATACAGCCATAAAAACACAGAAAACACTCCGAAAAAGTTACAATCACACTACAGAAACACTCGGTAACAAGGAGCTGCAGTGAAGCATCCTCAGCTGCAAAACTGAAATGTGTCGCCACCTGCTGATAACGAAAAACTGAAACTTCAGACTGAAGCACAAGTTATTACATGAAATAAGGAGTCTCAATAAGAGAACCGATGTTGTATTTTTTTGTGATCATCTATTTAAAAAGGTACGTGGACTAACCTGAATATTTCAGTATTTCTTTGTGTATCACTACAAGAATAATAAACAAAGAAAATAAACAATAACAACTTAAATACTTTCAAAGTCAGTTTTATTTGTTGGTTCCGTATTTCACATTCCACATTACTGGGAACAAAAAAAAAGTTATTTGCTGCTGTTAACCGGTTGCCAGAAGACGGAGTATAAAAAGAGCGGCGGACAGATTGAATTCATTTGTTTGTTTGTTTCCATCTGTTTCAATTAAGAAGTGATGTATATAAATATCCTGTACATCAGCCCATGAAAGTTGTTTAAAATGGTCTTAAGAGTGAGCGTTTCTTGTTAGGGAAAAGTAAAAAGGCCGACAGGGACACGAGGAAGATGTAAGGTAAAAAGGTGAGATATTGCTTAGTATTATGTACGGTGAAACACACACGAACGTCTCCAGACGAGTCCACGTAGAGAAGAAGTGTTCAGGCAGAAAAAAGAAAAAAGGAGCATGCAGAAGAAACCAGAAACTCATTCAATAAACCTGCAGTCTCTTTACGAGACGACGCAGAAATGAAAAGGGCAGATCAAACTCGAACCAGTCGGCTGAATAATTAGTGAAACTTAAGTATCACAGTCAAAATGTTTTATTCTGCAGACAGAACCAGAGAACATAGTGTTCAGGTAAAGATGTGTGAGTTGGTTTATCAGCCCACAGATAATTAGTCCATCTCTTCATATTTCCACGCCATAGCCGACATGTTGGACAGTATGTGCGCCAATGACAAGGTGCTGTAGGACGTTTTCCACAGCTCAGTATCGGTATGGACTCCGTGACCTCGACCTCGACCTCCTGGAAAAATGACAAATGAATTAGCATCGAGGTGAGAGCAGCGTAATCTGGCAAACATCATACAGAAAAAGTGCAAGTGTCTCTTTGTTGTGTTATAAGCCTGAACATTAAACTAACTTACACTTCAAAAAGGATCATAACGGAATATAAAGGCCTGTTTTGCTCCAATTATTATACACGTTACTGATGTAAACAAGCCTTTAGTAACATCATCAAACATCAATAACTTTGATTTTTGGTTAAGTTTCACTGTGTATTAAAGATCTGTCAGATCTGGCATTTTATATTTTGGTGGTTTGGCAATCCTTTTATTCATATGTGAATAAGAGATTGTGTCTTTAATGATATTTTAATGATTTACTGGTTAGTGTAGAGTAAGAACGGATGACTTAAAAACAACTTTGATTTGAGTTGTAATTTTATTCACAAGAGCCCGCCAGATGAACCATCTGGATCAATACGTCAGCTGATATCAGCATCTCACAGATATATTGGTGTGTACATCGACCAAAACAAGAAATTGCAGTGCAGAAAAGGCAAAGATATATTTGAGGTCATTTAGAATTTAGGTGTTTGTTTCTTATATAATTCTATTTTTGAATTATTTTAATTGTCCGACTGTATTTGCCTCATTGCAGTCCTGAAACGTCTTAATGCTGGTTCAACCATGTAAAACACTTTGTTTTGAAAAGTTCTGTATAAATAAAGTTTGTTTTTTCAACTTAATAAATCTCAGCGATATATTATTATCAGATTTTTCTCAAATTCTCAAATATCGGCAGCGATCCAGTCAGGCTCTAATTGAGACTTGACCCTCAACATTTCTAAACCTGTAGTTCAAACCGGTAGTTTATGTCCTGGGGAAAAATGTAGCTATGAACTTGGATACTGGATCATTTTTGTTTTTGCTCGTCCCGACTTCTCTCTCAACAAACACTGATTTGATCGCCGAGTGAAGAAGAAGAAAAACCCAAGTTGTTGTTAAAAGTACTGCATATACTGTGATGACACTTTGAGATGGTGTTCATGTACTAGTGTGAACAAACAATTCATTCTGCTTCATCGGAGCTGTGCAGATTCTTGCGGCCCCTCGCATACCTTCTGTATGAGTTGTGTTCTCGGCCTGAGGGACAGAGGACACAGAGCCACGATCAAAACAATAGCATGCCAGAACATCTTAAAGCCCATAAAACTGTCAGAGCAGAAACCGTCGCCCGCAAATCAGACAAAGACTTATCTGATTAAATATTTTGGTTACTTCTGTTCGAGTGTGCAAGACTGCACACACAATAAACAAACCACTGAACCAAATTATTATTATTATCATATTAGATGCATGTGGCTTCTTGTGATCAGAAACATGAAGTCTTACCATATTTGGAAGGAGAGGGCGAGTGGCTCTGTCGCCCGTACTGTCTTTCCCATTCATCCCTCTCTTTTTCACGTCTCTCACGCTCCCTAAACGCAGAGCCTCTGGGTGAGACAATTGCAACACACAAATACCAAACAGTCCGCTCACACACACTCACACACACTTACTTCATGCGTATTTTGCGTGCCATGGCTCGTAGCTCTCCTTCTCGCTCCTGTAAAATAAACACACAGTAATGAGGGGAGAAGCAGGATAACAGAGTCTCTGTTTCTGCCCAAACTACCAGTATATGCGCAGAAACACACACACACACACACACACACACACACACACACACACACACACACACACACACACACACACACACACACACACACACACACACACACACACACACACACACACACACACACACACACACACACACACACACACACACACACACACACACACACACACACACACACACACACACACACACACACACACACACACACACACACACCTGTCGTTTGTTTTCCTGCTGCTGGATCTTCACCTGAGCGGCTTTTTTATCCGCCTTGGCTGCAGGACAAGAGATCGAGGGGGGAAAAAACAAACTATCAGTTTTTATTACCTTTGTAATTAGCATAATGGGACAAAACATACAATGTGTCAACATGTTCATGACTCAGATGTCTCTGCTGTTTCTCAACTTGTGCACACACGAGCACTCATTTTAGTTACACTCACACTGCTTGTTGAGCGCCTTCTGCATTCGTAGCTTCAGCCGCTCCTGTGGGGTTATCTTGGGCTGCAGGTGACACAATTGTGTTAGCACATCCTTTCACAGCCTGACAAAACTGTGTGTGTGTGTGTGTGTGTGTGTGTGTGTGTGTGTGTGTGTGTGTGTGTGTGTGTGTGTGTGTGTGTGTGTGTGTGTGTGTGTGTGTGTGTGTGAGAAAGAGAGATCAAAGGCAGCGTGCTGATATACAATTTCGGCACTATCACCTTTATGTACAGTAGCTGGTGGAGATAAAAAGTCCACAGATAAATTAAATATGTATGATGTTTGTTGAGTCAACAGGCACGCTGGAAGCTGAACAGGCTGTGTGTGTCTGTGGACAGAGGCAAACTGCTGCAGTAGCTAGCAGCTGCTGTAGGATAATTTAGAAGCAGGACAGGATCCAGTCACATGAACCTTTACACAATATATATTTATACGTACGAACACTGTCAGAGAGATAAAAAGGGAGGAAGAGAACGGCAGAAGAAGAAGCAGGAGAAGAAGAGAGGGTCGGGAAGTGAAACAAGGACAAGTTCAGGTCCGGTGAGTTCAGAAAGCTTAGACAGAGCCAGTGGCATTTTGTCAGTAACACACCCATCACTGGGCCGTTTAAAACCTGGCCAGGCAAGAAAAACTGCAGGTCACAACACTGCAGGCAAGTCTAACACAGAAGCGGATTATAACTTCCACTCTACTTGTCTGTTTGACTGCTGGAGTACATTCAAATCTTTTCTTCTTTGCCTTATTTGAGAAGTCAATTCAGGACAGCAAACGGTCCAGATTGTTAGAAAATAACCACAAATTAATTGAGTTCTTTTGTCTTAAAAAGATAAAGTTTGACATTTTGGGAAATATGTTTATTTGCTGTCTTGTAGAGATTGAGATGAGAAGATTGATACCATTAATATGAAGCTACCACGAGCAGCCGCTTAGCTTAGCTTAGCATAAAGACTGGAAACAAAGGGAAACAGCTAGCCTGGCTCTGTCCATAGGTAACAGAATCCACCTACTAGCACCTCTAAATCTCACTACTTGACACTTTACATCTGGTTTGTTGAATTTAGAAATAGGCTGGCACATAAAACTGACTTTTTTAATTTTTTTTTTACACTTTTTTGTATGGTTTCAACAAACAATATACAATGTGTTAATTAGAGAGCTTTAGAGGTGCTAGTAGGTGGATGTAATTAGCTTTCGACAGAGCCAGGCTAGCCGTTTCCCCCGTTTCAGTCTTTGTGCTAAGCTAACCAATTGCTCCCAGTAGCTTCATATTTCATATACAAACATGAAACCGGTATTAATCTCCTCATCTAACTCTCTGCAAGATAGGACAGATGCGTATTTGTGAAAATGTCCAACTATTCAAAGTCTCAAGTCTTCAATCTGTATGTGGGACATAAAGCATTTCATTTTAAGAGTAAGAGCGTGCGCTCTGCTGCTTGTTCAAACAAGCACAAAAACAGCTGTCCAGAGCACACCCTTGTTGTTTGTCACTATTAAATGATTACTTGGCCAAAACTGATTCATAAGTTGTAACAATAGCAGAAGTCTATTTTCTTCCTCTTGGAGTCACTGAAATGTGATATACTGTTGTGTATTTGAGACTACAAACAGATATAAAGACACTGCACTCTCTCACCAACATGTATATGTATACATGCATGCGCAACCCATACAACAACGACTTCACAGGGTGCCTAAATGTTGACTCCATACAGGGACGGCAGCATTAATTCAGTCTGTTTTTCAGTGTTGTGTTCAGTGTTCACATTCTTCTCAGCAAAACACTGAGGAGGTGAAGAATACTGTAATGGCAACTGCAAAATAGACGAAGAGCTTTGACTGCAGAGCATGTCCACTTTGTGGGGGGGGGGGGGAAACCAAAAAAAAAAAAAAACATCATTTTATTTTCTGTGGGCAACAATGGCTTCTACATCCCAGTCTGGTGGACAACCATGTCAGCCTGTCAGGGATGAGGGAGGCGTAGGCTTTAGCAAGAAACCCAGCTAGATCAAATTCTTACTGACTTTGGCAGCTCCCGTCTCTTTACCACCCGGAGTATCCGGCCTGGAGAGACGGAGAAAAAAAAAAAAGACAGTTAGCTGGGGTGAGGAAGACATCTTGATTCATCTAAAAACAAACAAAAAATATTGTTTCTTAATCATGTCAATTGCTTGGCTGGCTCTTTAAAGAAAACCTACGCTGAGAACAGTTTGAACTGTTTTAAGGGAAGACAATAATCAAACACTCTGAAATGCTGGTCAAGAAGCAGTGAAAGAAACATGTCAATTTTCAAGTTTTGACTACAACTGAAATACTACGTGGTCTACATTTAATTATGCCACTCTTGGGTATATGAATGAAAAGTTGACATTTTGGTGATTTTAAATCAAACAGCCAATAACTGCCGTGTACAATATGCCTGGGCGGGTGAAATGGTACTAAACAATCACTGCCAACCTATTAAGACCATCTTTTAGGCAATTATGATCAGTGCATCTCCAGCTGATTCCTCCTTCAGGAGTAAAAAGATGTTTCTCTGCTTTAGTGTTCATGTTCTTCTTACTTTCTTAGCTTGTCACAGATGGTGGTGGTAGAGGGCTGCACTCCTCTGTGAGTAGGGGAGGGACTGTGGTTAGCGCGACTGGGGGATTGAGAGGGACTGTGGCTGTCGGTGTCTACCCGCCGGTGGCCTCCGCTGCTCCGACCCCCTCGCCTCAAACTGCCCCCTTGCCGTGAGCTGGAACGGGACCTGACAGAAAACGAAAGAAGAGCTCAGCTCACTGCCATGTGTGAATGAATAACTAAAGGCTTGTTGGGAGACGATGGAGAGTCTTACCTCGTTCGCTTGCGTGCTGAGTATCGTCTCCTGTCACGGTCCCTGTCTCTGTCCCTGTCTCGGTCGTTGGACCGCGATCGCGTCCGGTCACGTCTCCTCCAGGATCCGGCACGTCCGTTCCCTCCTCTACCCCGAGAGTGAGATCTGGAACGCCGCCTCAACCGGGATCGGCTTCGGGATCGCCGCCCATCCCTTTCCCCTCGTCCACGTCGGGCGCGGCGTGAACGGGAAGAAGAGCGAGAGGAGGACCGAGATGAGGAGCGGGAGGAGGAGGAAGGGGAGCGACTGGAGGATGACCTTCGTCTCCTGGACAAACAGAGACATGCTGTTTTAGTAACAACACCAGCCCAGCACCTAGCCTATCTTCAGAATACTTCTATTTTCTTGTTTTTAACAAATCTTACGGTCACTTTGTATTAAGGTATAAATAATCAAATATTAAAATCTCATGTACTTGCATAGCCGTTCTCATTGCATTGCCATAATCTGACATGCATAAACTAGTAAATGTGTGTCAACGCCTAAAACTATCCTATCACACACATTTTCTCTTTGCACATGCATATTTGTCACTTAGCAGGAATTCTTTGCACATTGTACTTGATTAAAAGCTGTGATCCCCCTCACCTACCACAAAAATCAGTATTTCATCGTCAGTATTCTTTCTGCCTCAACAGCTGTGGTCATTTCAACAGACAACAAATTGACTGTAAGAGGAAAATAACCAATGAAAAGCCAGGAAGACGGAAAGTTACCGACCGGGAGCCCCTGCTATGACCTGCAGGGTGCTGCAAGTTGGAGGGGGCGTTGCCGGAGTGAGGAGCGGCTGTTTGTGTTGCTGCTGCAGCTTCATCATCGCTGCCTCCGAAGCTGGTGATGAAGGTGATCTTCTCTGGACCGGGAGAACGAGAGCGTGACCGAGACTCAGAGCTCGACTCGGACTCTGGCCTGAAAGAGATCAGAAAATAAAAGTTCAAATACAAAAGACACACACACACACGCATACACACAAAAAAGGACAAAATAGTCAACTCACCGTTTATAAGGATCGTACGTTGGGCTGTCTCTCCTGGCATAGCTGAAATACCGGAGGATGAGGAAGTAAGTTCAACATGTTTTCAAGTGGACTGTTAATGGAGGAGAAACCCCATAAAAAGAACAACATGAATTTACCTTGGTGGGCTGATCTGTCTACCTTTTAGTCTCTTCTCTCTGAACTCTCTCCTTTGTCTGCGAGAACGCCGGCCCTGTGACGATCAAACATGTCACTTAAAAAGTTGCATATACCAAAATCACATGACACACACACACAAATTCCTCAGTGGATGCAATCTTACAGAGTACATGGCCTTCTCTGCCTCCAGAGCCTTGGCATGTTTGATGGCCTCCACTTCCTCCTTGTCTTTCCTCAGCATCCTGATGAACCGGTATCATGTTAACAGTGTTATAACGATAAACACAATCATTATGTTAACAGTGCAAAACGTTTAGCCATTCAGATACTTTCTTATTAATATATAAACGTGAAAAGCCTATTCAAGTCTAACTATTTCAGTCCTAAAACACAGGACAGAGCCATACAGTTGATTTAGGGTGAAATATTCCTTCATTCCTACGAACATGGCAAGTTAATTCCTCTCAGTGACATTTGCAAGACGGTAAACTACTTGCCAAAGCCCATAAATGTATTCACAGAATTATTTTGAATAGGCTACAAATGATCGGTATGACTATGACTATGTTTTCAGATGTTTTTGATTGATAATGGAGTTTAATGTCATGCGCTAAATAAGGTTGTGGCTGCAGGGGCAACACCAGGATAAAATAGTTGTTGTTTTGGTACCTCTGGGATTTATTAATATCAATACAAAAGATAAAATAATATCAACATTATAAGTTGTTTTTGTAGTTCATATTCTAACAAACTACCAATCTTTCAAGACATTTTACATGTGGTCACTGAATATCCTATTTATTTGTAAATTGAGAATCTCAAATCACAGCACATTACAGAGCCAATAGGTCTTCCAAATTCTTCCAAACCTGTATTTTTACTTTGCTGGGCGTTTGACCTTTGAGACATGAAGATATAATCACAGAGTTGTTACCTAACAAAGTCTCCTTCCGCCATTCCATATGGGGTTGCCATTTTGTTTAGGTCCAACACCTGTTCCTGGTTCAGCTCATCAACGTCAACCTCCACATCTGTACATAAACACAGAGACAACGTGATGCAGAGCTTTTTAAAACACGGCAACGTGTTAAAATGTCAAAGCAAATTATACTCTCACACTCCTGTTTGACAAATATTTGCAGAGATGGAGAGGATTTGCATTTTCAGATCAGATCCTCTGTTCACAGCAGGTAAGTAGGTGTAACAACATTTACAAACAAGCTAAAATCACAATAAAGAAGAAAATATATTGAACAATTACTTCCAGATACAGTGTAAGAGTTGCCACTCTATTACTTTATTCAGAAATTTATTCAAATTATTTCAAAATTCAGGGCCAATAATTCATGGTTAACCCCGTCTAACCCACTATACAAAGATTTCAATGGTTTACCTTAATTAGATGGCAATATAAAAATTTAAGGCCAGACACCGCCTGGGAACAATTAATGAAACTTTGCCAGATTAACAGAGAACAAACAAAATGTTTTTGTATTATGACTTTTTTTTTTAATTGTTAAATTATGCAAACTAGTAAATAAAATGTGTGCCTGCATATCAGTAGAAAGTATTGTTATTTCATTTTTCATTTATATTTCAGAACTTCCTTGCTTTATTGTTATCAATTACTAAATAGCTGGTAACTGTCAGATGATTTTGTAAAAATATTGTTTTTAAAGTTTTTCATGTAGGAAGACATGTCATTTGTGCTGAAAAACACAGTTTTTAACCATTTTTTCACATTAAATGCTTCATAAATAATATAATATTATATATTAATATTATTATATTATACTTAATTAATATGAAGTAATCAAATTCATAAAACTGTCTCTGGACAGTCTCCAAACCCATTTCCTCACCAATATCTGGGATACCCTCATCCTCTTCGGATTCACTGTTCTCTGAATTGTCTTCATCTTTGTCTGACTGGGGTTCGGGCTCTGTCACAGTGCTGTCTTCATAGGTGTAACCAATGGTGGCCTTTTTTTCAGCCAGTCTGCACGAAGAGAGGAAGGATTCATAAATACACAGCCAACTTAAACACTCCAGTGAGCACATAAACTCGTGGATTTAAATGCACAATGGGATTTAATGACAATTAAATGACATACTTTTTCTTCTCATCCTCATTTGGTTTCTGCAGGCCACCGTAGAGCTCGTCCAGGTAGATCTGGTATAAACACTGCTCCTCAGAGACTGTGGGGAGGACAGCAGGGAGTTTAAGAGCACAACACAACTGCAAAATATACCCACTGAGGGCAAGTTAACAAACTATTATAGTCCCAATAAGAACACGCGCAGTGAAATGTATTAACAGAGGCTCCACAGTGTTGCAACATGAAACCAAATGTTAATGTGTTGCATTACTCTCTGCTCATGTAGCTCCTGAAAGTCAAATGAAATTAAAGCTTTTCCTGAAAAAACATCAGCTATGATGTTTATGATACTCACTGTTGGCAAAGTCATTCTGCACGAGGCCTCTGTAGCGCTCATAATTGCACTTCCTCTCCTCCATCTCCTGCTCTGGGGTGCTGTATGAGACAAAGAGCATAAGCTTTACATTTACATCCATTCACCACTTCACTAAATAATCACATATCTCCACGCTGAGCATTTTAGGCTTCTAACTGAGGCTGAAACATCTGATTCTGAAAAAGTGTGGAAGAAAGTTAAAATTACCTGTTAATTACTAAGTAACAGATAACAGACATTCCAACAGACAGTAACGACCAGAACAACCATGGTTTTGACTAGTGGTAATGCCCCAATACAAGAGTAGAGTGAGAGACTGTGAGGTGATACCACAACAGAGTTAAAACATGAAAATAAGGTTTTGTAAATGTTTTATGAGGCAGGAAATGCAGCCTTACTGTTTCATTCTGTTGAGGAGAGTTGAAGTAAAACCAGGATTTTCACAATGAAATTTCATATCATGTATTTAATTTCACCTCCAAAACAAGGCTGTTTGCATACTATGAAACACAAAAATATGTTTTTCTTTCAGTTTCACATCTGCTATAAAATCATCTAAATCAAGCTTATACACACACCTATTAGCTCTCTATATAAGCTAAACATGTTTCTTTTGTTGATTGCATCAGGATGAAAACAACGAAGGAACAAATTAATATTTAAAAAAAAGAAACCTCTCTGCTTAACACTTCAATGCACTCTCGATTAAGACATGATTTTATGATAAGGTATGGGGCTTTATTGTATCCCTGCCTCAAATGTCAAAATGACAATCTACAAAGAACATGCAATTAGAGCATACAATCATAAGGCAAGACATTAAATATCATAAAATATTCACACTAGACAGATTCTGGGGTTAAATGTGGCATCAGGTAATTATAAGACTTACGATGTGCTGAGCAGTGGAGGCGTGTAGGTGGGGATGTAGTCCAGGTGAGCCCTGACATCAAACCTGTCAATCATGTTGTTGGCATCTCCTTGCCAAGGCATCCTTTTGACAAAACAAGAGAAAGAGTTATAATCTGATCAAGAAGATCCCACCAAAATACTCTGGTGTGTGCAATGTTGTTGTAGTCTATAAACAGTATGAAGAGTGTGTGTGTGTGTGTGTGTGTGTTTCCTCACATGTTGATGGGGCTCTCTGCAGCCAGTGCCACAGCAGGATCCAGATGGATCTTGTAGGCTCGGCCATGAACCTGCAGAAACTGAGCTGGATCTTTTTTCTGTTGAGACAAAACGAGAGGCAATTAAAAGACAATAAAATAGCATCTTATGACTAACTAAATGAAATAACTAAGCAAATAGTTTAAGATATTATACTGCAAAGATCTTCAACTCCTCAATTTCATCTAATAAGCAAACCAGAAGCACAATTAAGTCTATGTGTGTGGCTACTTAACACAGTGTAAAGTACTCAGCGGCTCACAAATCTTTTCTTGATTGTTCAAAATGCTGCTGCAAGTCTGAGAGTTAATTGTATTCATCTGTCATTTTGGGTCTAAATTAAGCTCCATTTAGACAGCTACAACAAAAAACAACTGGCAGGAATAGAAAGCTAACAACAGGTGAAGTAATCGCTGCATATCAGCTAACTTAAAGCTAACTTATCAGAAAAATATCATAGAAACTATCAAACTTTTTAGGAAACTTCATATGACAATGTTTACAATGTCCACTCGCGTTGGGAATGAAGAAATCTTTTCAACACCACAGATTTCAGGATAGAGGCCAATCCATGATTTGCATTCACAGCATAACGTGTCATCACATACTCAAGATTCTCATCCGTCTTCTGTTCTGCAGTCCTCAGGTTTAGAGCTCGTTTAGTTTGGCCGACATACACCGGACGTCACGGATATTTCAGTATATAGATAACATGAGTGCTACTGGCTGGATTTTGAATTTCTTCACCATGTGTGGGTGCACAAACTCCTCTGCATTAGTACTGTTAGAGCAGTGAGCACAGTGACCACACCGATAATAGCCTGCAGGAGGAGATGGTATCCAAGTGGACAACGGAGGTTTGGAAATGTATGAAGGCACGAGGCGGTCTTATAAGTTACATTCTCCTCTGAATGAAGTTAATGGGGGTAAAGAGATCTCGGAGATCAAAGAAGGATTGCTTTGTAGGACATGCCAATCCCTTAGTATTGACAGTTGAAAAGCTAGCTATTTTTGTCCAAAATAGGGAATGTCTATCTGTGTTAGCTGCTCTCTGATAGGCTGAATCTATATGTGTAATATGGTATCCCCTGGCCATGAAGCGTTCCTTTTAGTCCAGTAACCTTTGACTAGAAATCATCGTCCTCAGTATAGTTTCATCACAGCCTGAGAAATTGTCCTTTCTGGAGCGATTACTTTCTGCTCTGAGGACTGTGTTTTTGCTGATTGTTGCTGAAGTTTAGTGTCATCTAATCATCTCAGTCGAGGTCAGCAGAAAATTATTGGGAGGCAAAATAATGTGCTCCAGATCTCATCATTAAAGAGAAAGCCAACAGCACTTTTAACCCCGAGGATCAGATTTGCTTGGGCTGGCTGCCACAGAGCTTGTCTGTTGCATAAATAACATTCATGTGTATCTGCATATGTTGCTCAAAAAGATGACGAAGTCTCTTACTATCTTCTCGTAGTACTCTCGCCGGCGCTCTCCTCGGCGTTTGTAATCTACCATCATGCCTCGGAGCTTGCGCTCATGTTTGCGGGCCTCCTGCCACATGACGGCTCCGCTGGGGGTGGGGGCGCGGCGGGGCACGGTTGCTGTGGAGAGGCAAAGAGGGAAGAAACATGGGGAGAGAGCATACAAGGACGTGAGGAAACTCGTGACAGAGATGGAAGTGGAAGAGGCGTGGAGTGAAAGAAACAGAGACAGATGTACAAGAGACTGTTTTTTTAATTTATAAATATTTGACTGGGACAAGCTGTGCAGAGTAGACAGAGCTCTTCTGAGAGATTACTGAACGTAACTTCAGGCTCCAACTTCATTTCATTGATATAAATAATTCAACCATAACTCCCCTACTGTTAACAGCAGTTATTTCTCACTAAAATAATAAACCATAAACCACAATCAATACAGTACAATGCCCAGGCTGTTATTGTTTTACCCAGGATACAAATAGTGACTCACAATCTTATTAAGTACAGATAACAGTGGGAAAGGAATACATTAGAATAACTAATTTGTCTGTGGTATTAATATTTCTATTTTTCTAAAAATGTTACTCATGTTATTAATCTTGTGAGTACATTTTGTGTAAACAAAAACTACAAAGCACTTTTCTGAAATAGTCGGAAATTAAATTTAAACATTGACTTCTTGTAAATATATAGTCTTGTGTAATAGACATTTAACTAGATAACTTGTGATTTCCCCCTTTTGTCAAAGACATGACTTAATACTTAATTTCAAAAATCTACTGATATTCTTTCCGCATCGCTCAGGCATAGCTACAGACATTATTTCTAACCTATTTATAAATAAGTTGATGGTTTAAGTCACTCACGTGTCCTAACAATTTGGAACTGGCCCTGAATGTAGCAAGTACTATTCAGTGTTGCAGAGGAAAGTGACATTCACGCCAACAAAGTGATCAAAATAAAAGCGGACACATTTTGGCAAAGCCAATATTTTGAGGACTTTTCTACATTTCCAATTACTTCCTCAGACTAAGGGTTTATTACATCCACAATTTGTGAGAGTATGAACTGTATAATATAAACTGTAGCTACAGTATATTATCAAATGGGACAAGCATGTTATTGTGAGATGTGGTGTCAAATTAATCGCCTCTCCCTTTCTATCACAAGTATTATTTGTTTATTTAGTAAGCTTGACTCGGTCAATATTAGCAGCTTAACCGCCTGGAGCCAAAGGGCTAACCTAGCTAACTATCTAATATTATCGTTGTCAAGCTCGTCACATCGCAGCACTGTTTATCCATTGTAAACTTCATTTAATGCTATCATTTGCTCATCCCTCCTGGCGCATTTAGGCCGAACAGGGCGTGAAATAGCAATGTTTTTAAAGTGATCGAGGAGTTTGTTAGCATAAACATCGGCCTGGTTGCGCATGCAGCCCGGGCCTATGCTGCTATTAGCCAGTTAGCATCACAGCTAGCCTACCTTAGCTTAGCTTAGTTTAGCTAGTCTGCAAAGACGTTAGCAACAACACGTGCACCACAGCCTCATTAACAGCAACAAGACATGAGATACAGCTGCACAACACATGCAGCATCGTTTTAAATTTCACTGTGTACCTGTTTTACTGAACGCTAACACAAACTCGGGTTGTTTCGGTCAGCCGAAGACGATGCTAGCGGAGTGTTGTCACACGCCTCCTTCTCCTCTCGTTAGCAATACTGAGCTCAGCCTGCGGGGGCGCTGCATACCTTTATAGCCAGTATATACACTATATATATTTTATGCTTTCAGAAACACTAGAACTTGCAAAGTGTAAGACGTATATTTGTGTTAACATAATGTGGCGTGTTATAAATTTTAGTACAATAGCTGGCAATTGTTAAGATCCATCTCCATGACAACAGAGCGAACTGTAAAACAAAATGTGCTGATGAGGACCATGTGGGACAGTTTAAAGCACCAGGGAGTGCTTGGATCTTGAGTTGTAATTGTTTTGTCAAACTACTTTTTCCAAGCCTAATCATGAACTACAGAGCTTATTGAAGCTGTTGATATTAAATGGTTTTGTTTTATAGACATTTTCATTAAGACTTCCAGCATTTAGTTTAAGGTTTACAGCACGTGAACTTTGATTCTTAATGCTGTTTAATGGGTTTTATCACAGCCGTTTGGCACATCCCTGTTTTCAAGTCACTTGCCAGTTCGGTTCCTCACATTTATTTTATTGTATTTTATTATTTTATTTTTTTATTTTTATTTGTACATTTAATGAATGCATATATAAATATATTATATATGGACCTGGATGAGAAATTATATTTGATAACGATATTATAAAGTGAGAATTGCAACACTTGTTATCACCTAAACTGAGCAAAAAAGTTGAGTCAGTGGTTTTAAAGTTTATGTACCTGCTGTGGCCACAAGATGTCCCTATAAGACAGGAGAGATACCCATAACTTTGAAGTCCGCCTTACGTTTGAGATTATCCTGGTCAAATAAAGTCAATTGCATTGAATTGAATAATTTCACCTCAAAACTCTATTTTGTGATGAAATATTCATTGTGTCAACTCAGATTAACTGAATTAACTATGTATCAACTACATTAATGTCTGTGTGGAGAATATGGTGCCTTCCAAGAAGGTACAGTGTTTTGTGTTAACACAAGACAGGGATGTCCAACAACAAACCCTGGGTGACCCCCGACATTAAGGCCCTGCTGAATGAAAAGAAGAGGGCCTTTAGGTCGGGGGACAAAGAGCAGCTGCGGAGCATCCAGAAGCAGCTCCGGCAACAAATAAGGAAGGGCAAGGAGAACTACAGGAGGAAACTGGAGGAACATCTGGGGCAGAATAACACCAGGGATGTCTGGAGAGGACTTAAGAAGATCTCTGGACATGGAAAAGGTGAGGGGATACACCAGGACAGTGGAGACAGGGACTGGGCTAACCAACTAAACCTGTTTTTCAACAGATTAGATTCTGCCCAGTCTCCCTCCCCCACCTATCCTGCCCCCTCTTCACACCTCCCCAAGCTGTCCTCCACTCCACCCCCCTGCCTCCACATTCCCTTCCTTATTAACACCAGACCGTCACCAGTCCACCCCCCCTGACACAACACTGTCAGTTGTCACATCCAGAAGTTCTCTGACGACACTGCCATCGTTGGATGTGTGTCTGAGGGGAACGACCTGGAATACAGGGAGGTCATCAGCGACTTTGTCAGCTGGTGTGAGCTCAACCAGCTTCACATCAACGCCAGTAAGATGAAGGGGATGATCGATTTCAGGAGGAAGTCATCCAGCATCACACCGGTGAACATCCAGGGTTTGGACATTGAGGTGGTGGAGAACTACAAATTCCTGGGTGTTCTCCTGAACAATAAACTGGACTGGTCTGACTACACTCTGTACAAGAAGGGCCAAAGCCGCCTCCACCTGCTGAGGGAGCTGAGGTCCTTCAGTGTGTGCAGGAAACTGCTCCGGACAGGGACAGGAGGAAGCTCAACAGACTGATTAGGCGAGCCGGCTCTGTTCTGGACTGTCCGCTGGGCTTCATTGAGGAGGCGGGGGAGAGGAGGAAGTTAGCCAAGCTGACATCCATCATGGACAACACCTCTCAACCCCTGCACGAGACAGTGGGGGCCCTGAGCAGCTCCTTCAGCAGCAGACTGTTACACCCACGGTGTAAGAAGGAGCGCGACCGCAGGTCGTTCAGTCCTACGGCTATAAGACTGTTTAACAGCACTATATAATTCTGTACATAAATCTGCACATCTGTACATATTCATATTTTCCGTGTATATATTTATTTTGTTACCCATATTTTTTATATCTGTATTTATTATATGTATATTGTTTATCGACACAGTGCTTGTCTGCTGTGTGTTTCTGCACCTTTCTGTCTTTGCTGCTGTGACTTGTAAATTTCCCCGCTGTGGGATAGATAAAGTCTAAGTCTAAGTCTTAACATATCCTGCTCCTACAAAGCAGCATGTCATTATAACAGTCATATGCAACATAGGCCTCGTATAAATGTTGAAATTTTGATCCCCAATGACAAATTAATTACTGCTTAAACCCCAGATTATCCTATATTTGTACTATTACCCAGTGGCTGTCAGGATCACTGTCAACACCTGGGATATAACAGGTAAACAGGTATTAAGATGAAACATTTTTACTATGGCACTTTAGTTTGAGGGGCAGCAAGTGTTCATCTGAAAACTCTCTAATCTGCGGGCGTCCTCGGGTGCACAGCAGGTGTAGAGAGGGTCTTATATATACAGTAGTGTGAGCATGTGTGTGTGTGTGTGTGTGTGTGTGTGTCTGTGTGTGTGTGTGTGTGCAAAGTCTATTTCCTACATTTCCTCCTGACCAGGGCGGCGACAGGAAGTCCATGTTCATTTCCAGCCTGCCGCTGTTTGAAAAGGTCGAAGGTCACATTTGTCACATCCATTTGCCCATTAACTGTCGCTGCTGTGACCCTGAAGTCACTTTACACTGCCCCGACACACAAAACCTTTCCTTTCACACACGTTATCAGTTTAACATCAGCATGACATACATGGATGAATTGGGTTGGAGCTTACATACAGTACACTGCCAGATAAATGTTTAGTTTCATATGTTTTGATACAGTATATTTTTTCAGTTTTTTGTTAAACCGAAGGTATTGCACCCTCATATCAGAAACTCTAAGTTAATAATTACAATGAATATCCAGTTACACACTGCTTAAGAGTTACAAGAATTCAAAAAGTTTTGATGCCGAGTTTCCTCAAAAGCCAGCTGCTCTTGAAATTTACTGTAAGTTTCACCAACTTTCCAACAACAGACAAGTTTCTCACAACCACACAGTTTTCTAGTAAGACTGGTGTCAGTCCGGTGGTTTTCCATTTTTTCCTGGCACTGTCAGCATCATTGTTTGTGAATGTGTGTCATAGAGAGTCTCTCTCTTGTGCATGCAGTGACCCACTGACCTAGTCATAGTGGCTGTGAGCAATGTGCTCCATCATGAAATATCCTCCCTTGGGCCTCTGACAATGGTATGAACAAGAAAAGTGCACACACACAAACACAAAGGGCAAGAAGCATGTTACGCTCTCTTGCAAAGACAAATCGTAATTCGTTGTATAAGGTTTTTTTTACAATTAGTTTTATCTATTTATTACTTTAATGTTGTTTTTTCTTTTGACACGTGATGCTGATTTTCTTTATCCCTAAGTCTGTGTACCCCCACCTTTTTCTTTTCTTTTCTTACCTGTTTAACCCTTTAAACCCGGATTTTACACTTACATTTTTTTCTTAAGTTGCTTAAAAGTTACAGTAATTTTCTAAGTTCTAAGTAACTGTTGATTTACTGTTAGGCGAACTATTGTGTATTAAATGAACAAATACATTTAATTAGCATTAACTCTTTTTACTCTTTGTGTATGTGTGACGCTTAAAGTGAGAAAAATAATCAAAATCCCAAACTCTTTACACATTTTCATAAAATTAATATTTGGATTCTATATGGGAACTATGGAAGCTCTTTAGCTCTCTAAATTTGTAAAGATAGACCCAACTGTGGGCCCTTTTACTGTGACAACTGAGCCTGTACACTAAGAAAGGAACACATTTTGAGCTTGTAATTCACTTGAATTACAAACTAATAAATACACAGCAAATGGGAGTTTGTATTCCTTGTTGCTTTCTGATGAAATATCCTTGCTTGGGCCTCTGTCAATGAGATCAACAACAAAGCCTGTCATAGCATCCCAAATGTGTACTTGTTATGCATGTAAAAAGGCTGAGAAGCACATTACTCTCTCTTGCAAATTCCATAGTTAATCTCTGTGTGGCAGCGCTGACACTGGCCTCTAGCAGGTGATGAATGATTATAGGCAATAAAAAAATGAAATAGAGTTGGTAAATGCACTTTTATTACAATCCACATGTGCTGGTTGCTCCAAATGGAAAGCGAAATGGGACAAACAGAGCAAAGTAATACAGTGATACTTTCAGACCAAACCACAGTACAAAAAGGGCATCAATATGTACAATATATCCATGTACAAAAAAGCTGATTTACATGCAGGTATGAAAAAATCATACATCTTTGACAAACTGTAGTATTACAGAGACAATACAGGCAACAGTGTATAGTTTTAAAACAGTTTTCAAAAGGCTTAAAAGCCTTTGGAGCAGGTGTATGCACTCTCTGACAAGTATATCAACTTTGTTTTCTTTTCTTGAAGTAAACTGTCTCTGTCCTTTCTTTTCCCCCCACATACACTCATAATATACATTCTTTATTTCACTCTCACACAAGCTTACATACAACCAGACACAGAAACACACTGAGTGTTAAATAAGCATCCATTCATTAATCTCTCAGCCTGTCAGAGGTCAGTCTGAAACAGAAATGGAGGTCTGGACACCAATCAGATGGCCTCATGGACCAGGAAACAGGTTGAGAGGCTCCTACAGAGGATGATCCTCTACTCCCTCTTGACAGTATTTCAGGCACTCCAAGGCAAGTCTTTACGTCTCCCGATTAAATCAAGAGTCTGATAAGTCTCTCAGTCAAACATCATGCACTTGCTCCTTCTCATAGTTGTCAAAATAAAGTCAAAGACGACATCACAGTAAGACTCTTGACCCTTTGCTCCTCAGGTGTCTGCAGTAGCTGTCTGAGCACATAAAGGTCATAGGGTCACCCCATTTTCATGACTGCAACGGTGACACAGTGCAAGAAACTGGAAACAGGTCCCTGTGAGCGAGAGAGTGCGAAGAACGCAAAATAAAATAAAATAAAAAGCTCCTCAGAGGCCCATTAGTTCATGGGTCAGACCTCCAGTTCCTGGTTGCCTGTGTAGTGGAAGCGGTTCAACTTCTCCCTCTCCTGGTTTGAAATGTCCAGTTTGGGGGCATGGGCCGGCTTCAGTGCCGGAGAGGGGTGTGAAGGTGCTGGGGAGGGCGGCAGGGTCAGTTCAATCTCCTCGTAGCAACGTGGGACTGGGGCAGGGGCCGGAGGGTGCCCGAGTGGGCCGGCGGGGGGCAGGAGGGGCACGGGACGGTCCACGTTTCTGATGAGGTTGACAAACTCTCTCTGGTTGTTGATGCCTTCTTCCTGAGGGACGGCCTGCTGCTTTTTCCGCTTTCGGTGGAGGTGGGAGAGGATGAAGGCGCAGGCCGCACAGCCACAGACCGTCACTAGAGCTAAGACGCCCACCAGGACGATGTAGAAGCTGACCCCCCCGTGTGTCGAGTCAGACATGGTACCTACAGAGGCAGAGATAGAGAGGTTAGACCTGATGCCATAGAGATTTTGTACTTTTTTAAGATACACGCACTCATATTTTTCTTACCTGGACAGTGTTGACCAATGCAGGGATTTTTGAGGCTCATGCACTCGTTACCATAGTAACCCTCCGGGCAGGTACACATGTATCTGCCCTCTGTGCTGTGACAGGGTACCCCCTGCTGGCACGGGTTAGGATTGCACAGATCCAACACTATCTGAAATCATGGAAAGAACAAAGCAGTTGCAGTTTAATTGACATTGTTACATCTGGGAAAAATAGTGCCTGGCATCTTTATTTACTCCACAAGTGCCATGAGTTCTTCAAATTCAAGAACTCTTTTTACTGTTGTTATTTTGTTTTTTGTTGATTTGTGAATTTAGTTAACCAAGCTAGCCGTTAGCCGTAGCTTTCTGAGGCTAATGTCTTGCTAATACAACAGTCTACGTAACTGTTGATTCACTGTTAGGTGAACTGTTGTGTATTAAATGAACAAATACATTTAGTTAGCGTTAACTCTTTTTACTTTTACTCTTTGTGTATGTTTGCTAGATTAATTATAGTGTTGTATTTCCTGTTCCTTCCTCCTTAGCTGATGATGTCAAATTTGTTTGTCACTGTTTCACAAGTGCTTCCAGACTGCTGTCTGAAGTGTACTTAGTTTGCATAGCTGTGCACCTACATGCATGGTGAGGGCAGATGATATTATAATATTGTTCGGCTACTAATCCTGTTTACGAATTCAAGTAGATGTGAGACTTCTGCCCGAATGTTTAGTTTATTAATATTCTACTAAGTCTTAATAGAGGATTTTTATGTATCTTACCGGCGTAATGTAAACTACTTTGTGTCTTCTAGATTTTATTAAGAACATCTCATTGATGGTGCCAAATAACATGATATATATTTTAATCTTTTATTTCATTTTCTATACATATTTTCAGTTGTCTTTGATTTCTTTTTCTCATTAAACTTAATTGAATCTAAGATGTTTTCCAAAATGAGGAGGACTTTGAATAAGCGTCTTGTATTTCTTCTTCCTCTGCACATGTGCATTTAGTTTTATTATTGTATTTTACTATGATATTTTCATTCTGCAGACAAATGAAGGTTGTCCAACCTCACAGAAGAGTCCTGAATATCCCATGGGACAGTTGCAGGTGACGCTCCGTCCATCCTTCTCCACACACTGTCCTCCATGCAGACAAGGGGTGCTGTCGCAAGGACTTGGACCATTTTGGCAATATTTCCCCAAGAAACCAGGTGGACACAAGCATCTGGATCCTGACACCTGGTCCTATGTGGGACAACATATAGTGAATGTTATTTATATGTATATAAAACAGAAAGAGCAAAGATTATATGAAGTGGATAAAAACGGGAGAAGAGAGGGAAAGGAGAGGCCTGTCATGGATCTGCCGCAGGCAATGAAACATTTGCCCCTTTGAGAATAAATACTGCTCACATCTCGAGGCAACAATCATTTCAAAAAGTGTTTTTACGCCCTGAAGAAGGCCTGAAAAGCCATGGGCATTATAACAATGATTCCCACTGATCATTCATTTTTAAAACTTAGTTTCTCGAGTTGTGTGACAATTCTTAAGGAAAGTAACAATGTCACTACAGTGAATAAGAGAGGGTGAGAGGAAGACTGATGTGCGGGGACGACAGGCAAATTAAACAGAGAGCGAAGGGCAGCACAGCAAACGCTCTTACCTCGCAACGTCCGCCGTTCAAACACAAACCCTGACAGCTGCTGTTCCCTAGAAATCAGAGAAAACAAGAAAAACTATATTAATCTGTCACATGGAGACAGGATATGTATGCAACTATGATGCTGTAAACAACAATATACAAAGTGGACAGACTGACAGACTGACAGGCATTACTGGTCATGAGCCAGATTTGAACCTTTTTACAGCAAGTCAGCACAAAGTAACAGGAAATAACAGTCAAAAATGAAACTTGACACACTCGTATTGGTCAGTGTTACATTTAGTGTATTTCAGTGATACCCTGTGAAAGACGATTAATGGAGCTGGAGTTGGAGTGAAATGGTCTCCTGCCTGCAGGGAATCTGGGCTGCAGGGGAATTTCTGTTTAAACACAATCTACTGAGGCTCTTCATGTTTCACTCCCTGCCACAGGACTTAATCATTTCTTCCTTCTTTTAGTCCTTTCCCTCTGCTTTTCTTTTCCTTTCATACTCACTAATGTCACAGTTAGGCCCCGTCCATCCAGGAAGGCAGTCACACAGGTATCCACCGATCAGGTTGCGACAAGAGCGGGCGTGAGCACATATACTCATTTCACACTCGTTGGTGTCTAAAGGGAGAAAGAAAACGTTTCTAAAAATACTGATGTGATCAGCAACATTTCATCTCTACTTTAGACTTTATGTTTAACATCCCTGAGATCTAAAGATAAACTGGTTATGTTAAACAACATTTTATTTTCCCAGTTTCTCCCAGTTGGTCTTCCTCATATAACATAACAAGACAGCAGTTGCAGGTATTTTTTCATTCTTTTGTGCAGATTATTGATACCCAGCACCTGTAAAGAATGTATGGATGTGTGCACCTCCTAATGTGTTCTGCTCATATGTATTTTGATCATTTTAAATCATAATTTTAATTGTTTTTTCCAGAATCTTATTTTGTTCTGCTGTTGGAGAACAAGCCGTCTCTGAATTTCAATACACTAAACTAGAAACTATACACTTATTATTTATAGGTTGTTATTTTGGCAGTTATTATACAGGAAGTATTCTAACAGTAAAGGAAATTACAGGATACACACAATATCAATCTGATCTTGTTGCAGAAGTCATAAACAGCACTACACTAATTGAACTTCTCACTGAAATGAGATAAAACATCCCATAAAACTACTGAATCTAATCCTGTGTGTCTCCTACTGGGCCCCGACAATCTTTAGCCACCAGTTAAGCCAAAGTTAAATTAAATTTTGAAGTGGAAGCTTGAACTGAAGCGTAAAGTGGAGAATTGCGAGGCAGACAGACGGCAGCAGGATGCACACCAACACTTGGAGACAGAGTACTTGCCTCTATCAAGTATTATGCTTACAAATGCTCAGTGTATCCAAAGTGATGCCTTGCAGCATCTTCTTGCGTCTTTGTTTATGCACAGATCCCCCCACTGTACCACTGCTTCTGTTAAGTTTATGTGTGACTATTCCCACCCTCTGTCACACTGAGAGTGAAAAAGCCAAGAACCCCCGAGGGCCTGGCTCTGATAGCAGAGGAAGAGGATTAGAAAGAAACGCTGAATGAATAAAGAGGAAGTAGTCAGTCAGTTATAGGTAATCTAAACCTGTTACCGTCAGTGAGAGGCCTATTAGGATTTAGCACTGGTGGAGTGTATGTGTGTGTGTGGGTGTTATCTATGGGAAAAGCCTGGGGATTCAGCCCAGTGCAGGAGGAAATGTGGGGGACAGAAGTCGGCTAATAAAAGAGTGAAACTGATAGAAAGTATAATTGCCTTTCACCATTTGAGGCACTACTGATGCTCTGCCTCTCGGCTCAGGCTGTAAAGAGTTTTATCACTTGTGTTTGAACTGTGTGTGTGTGTGTGTGTGTGTGTTATACTGTGAGCCACTGACCTGCGATGTGGAACTATGGGGGATTATCAAGTGTCAGAGTGACATATCACTGTAACACAGAGGAGCAGGAGAGGCTGTCATCCTGAAATATGTCTCAGTTTTTACTTCATAACCCCCAAGCCTCTGTGTGTGTGTATATACCACGTCCTCTGTGTATGTGTGTGTGTGTGTGTGTGTGTGACCTGATTCTATACAATATTCCCTCTGCTGTACTATCTAACACAACAACCCTCTGGGAGTATACTTGTCAATATGAGCGAATGCAGCCCAAAGAGACGTGACAGTGCATTTAGAGAATACTGATTCACAGTCAGGATGAGCTGATAGGAGAATTAACATGCCGTCGGCTTTTTCTGCCTCTTTAATTTGTGCTTTAAATGCATATTTCACTTCAACTGGAAGACATAATCACGTATTGCTCACTGAGAGGCAGCTTTTGAAACCAGCTGTGTGTTACAGCTCTGATTGATTGAGCTTGTTAGAGGATCAGTGTTAAAAATCCTGTGAATAGACCCCTTTGAAGATGATAAATATCATTAATAGATCACTGTATAAACAACTGTAGTGATACTTTAATGATGAAAAATCATCACTATTACAAAAATGTAATAAATTGAACTTTTCAAGCATTACCACTCAGATAAAATCCCTTTGCACCAACTTTAGTGTCTTTGCTCGAGTCATCTGTCAGGCTTACATCAAAGTTGAATATTTTATTGATTAGTTGTGCTGTACGTAGTTCTGGGATCTTGGTCCTCCATCTTTAAAAACACTATCTTATATTACTTTTACTTATGGCTGGTCAATGTAGTTAAAATCAATATCACAATGTTAATAAGGATATATTTTGCAGTACCAATATTCGTATTATATACATGTATCACAATATGTCAAATGTATACAAAATAATTAGACCGTTGTTTAAACCAGTTTACTATGTTCGACCATTTTGCATTAGGCTACATGAAACCTTTTGAGTAAAAATAAAACCTTCAATAACTAGTTAGGATTTCCATTTTAAAGCTGCTAAAGGGACCTTTGGTGAGTTTGTTTTGTCAAATGCTTTTTCTAAGATCAAGAATGAACTTTCAATCTCAACTTTGAAGCCAACATGGACAAGAAGTTCTTAAAGTACTGAAATTATTTTTTATATACTGTACATATTTCAATATTACACTACATTTAAATCACATCAACAACTGCATGATGTTATTATTATAATAATTATTATGACTATACTTTCATTCCTGACTTTTTGTTTGTATTATGTTAAGTTCTGCACATCACCCTGTTTTTCTGTGTCTGTCTTTGTGTATTTTGTCTCTGTTTCTGTTTCATTGCTATATCCGTAAGGTCACTACTGTTTTGTTTTTGCACCAATGACAATAAAAATTTATAATAATAAAAAAAGAAAAATGGAAATTTCAGCGTCTACATTTTCATGACAACTGGGCAACTCTATTCACACTTAATTTCATTAAAAGTCATCAATTTGGATGAGTAGCATAAATATGTAGATACAAATATTATCATGTAGAACATAATATTATCATCATAATTGTGCTTAAATACTGAATTACTGTCAAGCCCTACTTTAACTCTTTGCTTTTATTTATTTAGTTGTAAAGCATATTCCCATTGTGTTTTAAAAGGTGCTTTACGACATATTCATGCATATTTTAAAGAATACAGGAGAATAGGCATAACAGGCAAACATCATTCAGAGGCAGCGACCCTCTACATGTGTGTGTGTATATATATATATATATATATATATATATATATATATATATATGACACATGTTTAATTTAATCCTGACCCACTGACCCAGCTGACACGTCCTGCCGGTCCATCCCGGCGGGCAGAGGCACCGGAAACCTCCAGGAGCCTCCTGACATGTCGCTCCACGGCCGCACGGACTCCGATCACACTGCCTGACGGCTGGGAAGAGAAAGACAGAATAATGTACATGAACTAATGGGACTGTGTGTGTGAATATCAAAGAGACATTTTGTGTGTGTGGATGCCACCACGTGGACATGTGGGATCTGAACTGTAGCATTGGTATGCGGATGCTTCGGCGGCCTGTGTTTTCATTCTCTTTTCTGCTGCTCTGGTTTCTGTGCAAACAGTGATAAATATAATCATCTGCTGCACGAACATGGCTGACACCTCAAACCTTTCCCAGAGAGGAGGGAGGAACGAGGGAATTTAAATAAATGACAGGATAATGGGGGAAAAAGGAGGGGGGGGGTACGATTAGAAATAGAAAATGGTTCCGCTCCTCTAAAAGGGAATCAAAAACAGAGGAAATGTGAGGAAAAAGAGCACGAACAGACAGAGATAAGCTCTCGTTTTAGGGGTTAACCGTGCATAACTTCCTATTACACGTGGCATATTTGCGCAGTAGTGGCATCGTAACGTTTCCCATGCATGACTCTGTGGTATACATCTTTGGCTCAGTCTCTCTCATAACCTTCTTTCATTTACCTAACCCTGCAGAACAACCATTTTCCATCCTCCTGACCCCGACTCAAACCCTGAGCAATAATAACTTCTCCCGAAAAACATAACAAAACAAAGAAGCCTTTAATTAATATCGGTTATATATATATATATATATATAAATCTAGTCTGAAAGCAGAGCTGTGTTGTGGTTATGGTTGTCATTCCCTGCGAGCCTGACAATCCTCTCACTGTGTATTCCCCAGAGAGCCCCCCCACAACACATACAGAGACAGAGACAGACCGCCTCTCTGTTAATCAAGCCAGAAACAAATAACAAGAGCAAAAATAAACTATCCCTTTATTCCTCTGTTTGTCCTTCTCCTCTTATTCTCTCTCTCACTGATCGAAATGCTTCCTGTTGAAGTGTTTACATGCCAGTGACCGACCCGCAGCGCTGTTTATTCTGATCGAGGTGAAGGCAGAGGATGTGGAACGCTGCTTGTTTACACACGCTGCTCCGACAGACCGTAACCTGTATGATCCAATCTCACCTGTAGCCACCGACACACACACACACACACACACACACACACACACACACACACACACACACACACACACACACACACACACACACACACACACACACACAGACAGACCACATGCTCGAGGTCGAGACGGACTGTTGTGACAGTTCAGTTGTTACGTCGCAGCTGAAAACATATTTGACCTTTATCCACGCTTTAAGTGGGAGATCTTACAAGGTGTGAGGGCTGCTGTAAGCCAATGTAACATGCAGAAGTGTGCTCAGGGGATCGAGATTCAGGCAGATCAAACTGTGTCCATTCTCTTAAAAATGCTCTTCTAACTGCACATGCTCACAAATGTGTCTGAATTTTACAAATAGCCAGCTGTTTAGCTGCAGAAGCTGACTTATCAAGACTTCTGGAGGCAACTTAGTGTCACCTTAAAAGGGTACTCGTCATTAAGATTACTCAGTTAATGTCTATTGTGGATATGGAGGGGGCTTCCTTAAATCGGAAAAAATAACCCCCGTTGATGTCATCAGAGTTAGCTCCGATAATGGGATTGGGATCATGGGAATTGTATAATCCAGCATGTCTGAGCTTGACTTGCTGCTTCAATCTTTTCGTTTTAGTCAAACTTGGAATTAGGATGCACCACTGTGTTTAATGATTTTTCATTCCTCCACACTGCTGTCACTATTTTCGCTGCCTTATATCTTTGTCATGCACATGCAATCAACTAAAACCCTATTTGTGGATTACATGACCAAGAGACCAGGTTTCTTCAGCAGAAATCTGGCTCTGTCGACCAGGTTCCTCAGTTCTTTTATCCTGATTACAGAAACCGTGTTTCTTGTTTACATGACGGTTAAGAAATCAGATTACTGTGATTGAAGTACACACTGAATGGCATGATCTGAAGGTAAACACTGAGGAATCTTTGTCAGTTAGTTTGCTGTGATGCAGAAAAAAATCTTAATTGCCATCTGAAAATAAACACGAGTGCTCCGTGTTCCTCATGTGGTATAATATAGGTCTTGTGTCAGAATAAACTCTCTTGGACCAGATTACATGCCGTAATGTCATCGTTGTAGCTGTGAATTGCTGTCTTTTATGAGCAGCTGGTGTTACTGGTTCGTAACAGCCAAAGTTAAAAAGTCTACCACTGCATATGTTTAGGGGAAACACCAGGCTACTGTAAAGCAAACTAACGTCACCACAACTGATGAGGACAAAAGCCAAAAACAACACGTCATTCCTGTTCTGCATGTATTGTTTTTATGTTTAGCAGTGGTCTCAGTTTCCTCACTGAGCAAACAAAACCTGATAACATTACATTAATTTGGCAGACACTTTGGCCCAAATTGTGTCCCATTTACACTACGAGGGAACCGGATGCTGCCGCACAAAAGTCTGGGCTGATAGTATTCACTTGTCTGCATCTGCAACTTTTGTACTTTACTGTAAGTAAGCAGTGTGACTTGAATTTTTGGGGGATTCTTTTCCTTTCTTGTGGACAGTAGACAACCTGTACAGTTATTTTGAGCATCTGTGTTGTGTTTCATTACTTTCAGATCTAAGTAGCACTTTCTCCACTGTTTTTCATTACATCAGGAGAAATTTGAGGTTCAGTGTTTTCCTCATATAACATTTTAACACGTGGAAAGGAGATCTCGCTCAACCAGCTGAGCTGCAGCCACACCTGTCTGATCACAAGTGGCCACTCACGACACTGCTGGCATTTGTGAACATTAATCCGCATCATCTGGATCTGGATAAAGTCTGGATGTGTCTGGATGCAAGACACTGTGCCTGAACACAGCCTACGAGAGTAAAACACTTGACAATTAACTCTTGATTCACTCCCATAAAAAAACACACTTAACACACAGTGTCACCTCTGTTTAAATGAAATGAATAGCGCTGATCAAAGATGCTCCACCTCGTCTTTTCTTGGCTATGTAAGTCTGTGTGAAAATGCACACACACACACACACACAAAGCGAGACAGAGGGCGAGACAGACCACTGATTGCTGTTGATAATGTTTGTGTTCAGGCTAATTTAGCTTCCTCTGTTGGATTGATTAGAGTCACTCACTGGCTTTGATCCAATAACAACCAATCACGGACAATCTCACACTGCCCCTCAGCTCGGACTTGTGTGTGTGTGTGTGTGTGTGTGTGTGTGTGTGTGTGTGTGTGTGTGTGTGTGTGTGGACTTGTATTACTCATATTGTGGGGACATAAATCTGTTTACACAGTCACATTGTGGGGGTCTCACCTTCCTTTTGGGGACAAAATGCAAGTCCCCATAACTTAAATCATTAAATTTTAAGGTGAAGAATGGTTTAAGGTTAGGGTTAGGCAAGTGGTGGTTATGGTTAGAGTAAGTCTCCTGGAAATGAATGTAAGTCAATGTAATGTCCTCTGAAGTGATGGAAACAAGACTGTGTGTGTGTGTGTGTGTGTGTGGGATTGACAATCACCATCAGCGCAGGTGTGTCCGGTCCAGCCTTCGCTACAGATGCAGCTGAAGCCAGTTGGGTCTTCCACACAGGTGGCTTCGTTCAAACACGGGGACGACAAACACGCATGCTCAACTGATGAGAAGATGGAGGAGGTGGAGAAGACGGAGGCATGACAGAAGAGAAAAAGAAGATGACAATGAGAAAAGAGGATGAAATGTAAAGGCCCTGCACTCCCACACAGGTACTTACAGTTGATATTGTAGTGCACTTTACAGGGGGTGCAGGTTGTTTTCCCTCAAAATGAAGACAGGTACAGATTTACTGCATATGTTGTTGCCTATGTGTTGTGTTTTTATAGTTAGTCTATATAGTTATTTTTACATTAGTTATTTATGTATCATGTTATCTATGTCACATGTTATCTGTGCCACAGTGTCTTTTTTCTTAGACAAACTGTCCACACTCGTTAGCTTCTGTATCCACATACAGTATTTAAATAAACTCTTTTTTTCAGTCTGTATGGTGAAGCCACACTCACCAATGTCACAGTTGCGTCCTCTGAAACCTTCCTGGCACTCACACTGGTACTCGTTTGGCTCTGTGTTGGTGCAGGTCCCGCCGTTCTTGCAGGGCTGGTGGGTGCCACAGTAGTTCAGATCTGAAACCATAAAAAAGTTATGGTTAAAGAAAAGCTTTTATATTTTAGTTCACAGCACAGCACGCACACACACACACTGCACAGAGGCCAAAGTGTATCCAGGTCGGCTCTGTATGCTGACTGTGCAGGCCAGTAGCTGCAGGGCCTGTTGTTTCCAGTGTTAAGGCTGATTAAAGCCTTTGCTTTCTCTAATGATCTCCTCCGTGCCCACAGTCTCTTTGTCTCAGCACAGATCTTTACAGAGCCTTTCTGAATACACAGAAACAGCTCAGGACCCCACCTCGCTAAGAGTGCCCAGCCCAGCCCTGCTCACATTCACCTTACCCAAGGCTATCGCCTTTCCTCTGCACAATACACCGTCCCGTGGGCACTCGTTAGGCTCCCGGATCCCAGCTCCCACACTGGGACAGAGGTGGGAGGTGGGCGGTTATATTCTGGGATAATGTTGGAGGAACTTTACTGCAGTGTGGTGGGAAAAGTTAAAGAAGGTGAAGCCCTGAGGGAGCCGTGTCTTATCTCAAACAGAAGATCAGTATCCCATGCCTGGGACGGGGTGTGAAGAACCACGCCTGACAAACAAATATACTGCACATACAATGTTTCTCTCTCACACACAGACCGAGTTCTTGACCAACATACAATACACGACAAAGCCCTTATGTGGATGACACAGTCCTCTACTTATTGAGTTTTGCTGTGGAGAACCTTCTTTGTATTAAATGCTAACAGTAAAAATAAAAATATATATAGAAATAAAAATAAAAATATATATGCTGTTATCCAAGACAAGAAGCAAGAAATACACTGATGTGACTATCAGCATTCTCCCAGTGAAAAGTACCTTATTGTGAGTTTAAAGAGCAATGTGCAGGTTGAATTTCTTATACCTTTGGGTGCACAGAGAGTAGAAAAGAAAAAAACATGACAAAAAATATCTGTTTTACAAGCTATAAGGGTAGAAATTAAGAGTTCTGCATGACTGGATGGAAGGTGGTAGTGAGTCTGGGCAGTTTTGTTTTCACTAGTTTTGGTGCAAGTTTTTGCTGTTTTTGTTGAATTATTGGGTCTATTGTTGAGTTCAGGATGGGATGTCAAAGCGAGGACCAGGTGAGTCTGATACCCTCGATACAAACAGCTCCAGTTTCATGTTTAGGATGTTAAATTGATCAGCAGAAGAGAAACAGATCTACAAAAACAAATTAAATCCCCATGTTTAGTATATCCATGCTTTCTTTCATTCTTACTTCAAAACATTCCACTTAACGGGTCTCATATCTGACCTTTGTCACACAGCAGTCCTCCCCAGTTGACATCGCACACACACTGCCAGGGCTCAGTGCAGCTGCCGTACACACAGCCGGGGAACGTCACACACTGGTCACACAGAGGGCCCTTCCAGCCATAATGACACCTGAAGAGGAAGACGAGAGCAAAGAGACGCTTGTTCATATCATGTTCATACGATCAATACCAACCTGTTCATGCTTTGGGAATGTCTACTTATATTAATGTTGCACTAAATGTAACATTTAGTTTCTGCTACAGCTGAACTAGACTAGAAAAACAGCGTATTCTTACAACAGACACATAATTCACAGGTTATATGCAGCCTTTAACTTCAGTAGTTCTATTTGTGAAGAGAGTTCATCGCTCTAGTAAAGACTGCAGCAACTGTAGAGTGAAATTAGCCCATCAATGCACTGCTGCAGGATTTTAGACACATGGGACTCCAACCCCATTGCAGAAATCTAATCCAGGCTAAGGTTCAAAAACAACATGATATCAATATTGCATTTTGGCAACACCAGAAAGAATGGTTATCATTGTTACAATACACTATAGTGTACTGCTAAATTCAGCTAAATTTGGGTGTTATCTGGTAGTGACTAATGGACTTAATCTGCCTCACATTGATTCCTATATAATGTAACTTTGTATATATCATTCGGCCCTGCCTACGGTGGAAATTACACATTTTTTAAGCGTTCCTCGAACTTACTTGCATTCTCCTGGTACAGTACAGGAGCCGTGGACCTGATGACACCCCTGCTTGCACACCGCTGTGAACAAAACATGCACACACACACAAAATGAGAGAGCTATTAGAGACTAGGAAACAGTAAATATGAAACAGAAATTAAGTTCAGTTGAGTTACTGAGCATTAAAAGCTACAATCTACACTGAATACATCTGGATCGCTGCCAGTTAAACAACACAAAATAACCCCAGATATCACCAGATATACAAAACACACACTTAACTGTGCAAAATAACATTAACAAGTGATGTTCAGTAGATCATCTGTGTAGAAGAGAAACCTCTAAAAATGTTGGCTTTTGGAGTATGTGTCTTCCAATTCTGACTGACACACTCTATATTTTTCATTGTGAGATTATTTACTTCCACAGTTAAGCTATTCAAAAGTTTCGAGTTGGAGATCCCGAGACTGAAAACTCCCTGAACTTCATCGTGGTCATTAACCTGCAGGGGGTAACAGAGGGACCCCTGGCTAATTTTTCAGACTTCCTGCTTCTCTGCAGTCCAATCAACGACCTGCTGAGGAGGAAGTCAGATGAAGTGAGGATGTCCGTAAACTAGCAACGTGTCCTTCAGGGTTCCCATGGTTTCCACTCTGGTTTCCTCCATTCAGTTTTACCATTGCAACATGATGGCAGCGCTCCGAGGTCACACAGTGAGGTCATCCAGCTGATGAGTCACAGACAGACGGAGAATAATCCCCCCCACACACACACTGTCCGCTGAAGCTATTTACTGATGTACAATTGTTGGGTTTTATGCTGCATGTGTGTGGACAGGTTTTGGAAAGTGAGCACGTTCATGAGGCTGATTCCTTCTTGGTCAAGGGGCTGTTTGAATGCTACAACTTAGTTTTAGTGTTAGTAAGTATGCGTGTATTTGTGACTATCATTTAAAGCTGATGACACTGGCTTTTTTTTAGCAGGCCTTAATCACGATAACAATTTCAGAGGGCTCCAGAGGCCAATGTTAAAAAGGACAACAAGGACACCCTCATGGAAAAACCTTTTAAGAAACCTCTGAAAGGATCACAGAGGAAACCCCCTTCCAGGGATGATGGAAAAATAAATGGAGAGCAAAAACATTTTCTATGTTTTTTCTCAACAGTGGTCTCAAGGCAACTTGAGGAAAATATTAGTTTAATATTTTCTAAAAACAAACACAACAAACATTTTCCCAAATATATATTTACCATTTTGGAGTGAAACTCAGTAAGCAACTAAAGATGTGAAGCTTTGTAATATTATCGACTGAGCAGCTGAGCAGGTAGATAAATGAGGATTAAGCCAAGAACCTTCCCAGCGGTTCTGCATTTTTTACTTTTCACTATCAGGTCTCCACCTTATATCAACAGCACTTCTAAAGCTAATTAACAAGTTGTATCTTGTTTCTTTAATCGGGACATAAACTGGTGTAAAAACCACTTGTTGTGGTTTTATGGGGGTTATGTACCGGACTATTTCTTGGTCGAGCGCACTGACCTCCTGGAGTCTTGCCATCACTGTGAGGTTGCCAAGCAACCAGCAAAGTCTTCAGGGAGTCACTGCACCCAGTCAACAGAATAGACCATTTTTTTTATCTAAAGACTAAAGACTAGAACTCATTGTATATGTGAATTGTACATTTTTCTAAATTTATACGGGACATATGGTGTCATATACTCACACACACACACACACACACACACACACACACACACACACACACACACACACACACACACACACCTTAGATTTAAGTTTCCTCTCTCACCTTCTTTGCACTCTGGTCCCGTCCAGCCCTCCATGCAGACTTTGGAGCCACTGGCGTCGCAGTTGAAGTGACCGAAGAAGTCATCGCGGGCCCTGCAGAACTTGTTGCAGAAAGGTCCGTAGTAGTTTGAATCACAGCGGAATCGCAGCCGGTACTCCAGGCCGAGAGTCCGTCCGTGGTGACGGTATGTCTGCCACTGTTCACCGGGGTTCAACATGGAGGAGAGGAGGACCCGCTCAATCAACTGACCTGAGGGAGGAGGGAAGAAGGATAGACCTTTTCAGACACTGACATATTATCACCTTACAAAGTTGTTCTGGTGAACGTGTTAACAGTCTGTTTATACAACCAGCAGTTACAGAGCAGCATTGGAGTCCAATATTCACTATTAGCTTTGTTTTGGTCGAAATGCTCCACTATGTTCACCAGCTAGTAGCTAACTGTGTCTGTCTGCTCTTTGGTGCTGAGCAGGTAGTGAACTTTTCACTGAAAACAGTTGCATGCTACTGGAAACAACAGTGATGATGAAAACATTGAACTGAAAGATGCTAAAACCCCATGTAGAGCTGAGGGGAGTTAATTGTATGTGGGTTTGATGCCCCTTTCACATTTCATGTAGCCATTTGATCCATTGTTAATATATATAAATATAACTTAGTGCAGCTTTAAACTTCTCTGCCACTTGGCATGCGCAGGTCTTTTAAGCAAGCAATTTAAAGACATTTTAGTGTGTGTGCCACCAACTTTTCGATTTCTGGCTAAATCTTGGATCACATTACAATCAAGTAATGTCTTTTCAGCTATTTCGCTGAGGACAGGTCTAAAAGAAAAATAAGGTGTATTTTCGGTGTGAGTTATGGTCTGGGTGAGTGGGCTTCTCCAAAACTCTTTCATCCTTTAATCTGCCCAGGATTTCTTGTCCAGGTTTTCTTGGATACATCCATCAGCATCAGAGCACTTGAGCAGATAGCGAGGACACAGACTGAGCAAACTGAAAAACAGTTCCAGTATGAGTACTGATGGAGACAAGGGCCCACTATAGGAACAGAGAAAAGGGGTCAGGTGTCTGCAGAGAAGAGAGAGCGCAGCCTGAACACCAGAGAGGACCAGACGTGGCCCGGGGCAGAGCTGGGGCAGCGGCTGCTGCTCCTGACCTCCGGAGGGGATTTCCCAGAGGCGCTGTCATCCCCAACTCATTTATAATCTCCTCTGACAGGGTATTAACACACACAAAGCACTGAGAATATGTGTGTGCGTGGTTATATCGGTGTGTCTCAATGTATGCATGTGTGTATCTAAGAGATGGTGGTGATGATAAATGGAAAGATTGCGAGATAGTAATGCAGAAAAGGAAGCCTTGTTGGAGGTAAGTCAGCGATGGAGAGAGGGAGGGTGTACAGTGGGTGTTCATGTGTGTGTGTGTGTGTGTGTGTGTGTGTGTGTGTGTGTGTGTGTGTGTGTGTGTGTGTGTGACAGACAGAGGAAAACAGAGCCAAAGAGGAAGGGAGGCAGCTATTAGCACACACACATAACAAACCGCCTGATGGAGAGATGAGATCACCGTGGTTTGACACAAAGGAATGAAAACAGGGGCACATATTGGCCAGTATGTGTGTGTTTGTCCGTGTGTGTGTGTGTGTGTATTTAAGAGAGAAAAAGATGAGTGGGAACAGAGCGGACACTGAGCGCCCTATTAGCTCAGCCGTTGCCTCGTTCCTCCACCGTCGTCCGCCTGTAGTCAAAGGGCCCCGTTTTCCAAACAGTCATCATGCTTCTGCAGTGCATTGTGGGTTTTTCATCATTTTATGACTCTGGCATGCCAAAGGGCTAATTTAATCATCACCATTTCTCTGCCAGATAAGAAGCGAGGAGAGTAGAAAAAAAATAACCACATTATCAGGCAGCAGCACAGCAGGGAAGGTGTATAACAGAGTCTGATTTCCTCTCTAATGTGATCAGATGAGATGGCACAATAACAAGTGAGCACAAGTAGAGAGAACGATGGAGAAGAAGACACAGAGAGAGCGAGAGAGAGGCTCAAATATTAGACAGCAAAAACAGTAGCAACAAGAAGCTCAGACAGAATATAAGCAGCAGACATGCGGGGGTTGTGTCTGCAGGTAGCAAGAAGACTTAAATCTCTTTCTCTGGCCTCTGGTGGTTGTCCCCCACTGCCTGCTACTAACTGTGAAGTGCTTGCCCTTGACAATAGCTGAGAAAACACTACAGGAGAGAAAACGCCTCCTTTTGACTTACTATTCCACATCATCTGAATCAATACAGAAAACCTATGGAAACCAATAGATCTCCTGGATGGTGTTTGTGTCGCCCCCCATATTTGATGTATGCGATTAATTCTCAGAGTAGTCTTGCTTTTTATTTCTGTGTTGATTCTAGCACAGGATGTCCTGATAAAAATGATTCACATCTGGATAAAAGCACCATGTCTAAACATGTGTCTTGAATCTGGACAAGCTGGTCTAGATTATAACGTTTCTAATATTGAATTTCACTTTCTCTCCAGCGGTGGTGGCAATTTTGTGGCTGTGAGTGATGGTTGACAGCTGTGATGTCAATACAGTTGAAACATGGGTGAACACAGCAGCAAATCTGCACTCTGCAAATGACCTAATAAATATGAGAACAGAAGGAAGAACATACAGAAAATGCTGCTGCAATTTAGGTCATTCTTATTTATTACAACACTGTGCTGGCAAAGTTAAAAGTACCCTGTGTAGTGTTTTTGTCCACTAGTAGCGCTAGGGAGCAATGTTTTAGTATTTTGTCAGTATCCTGAGCGCACACGAATGCATGGGCATCTTTGTGCATGATAGACAGTCGTGTCAATGCTTTCATGCTATTCCATTTATCGACAGTTAGTACAGTTAATGTGCCGAGAAATGTAGCTACATGCCAACAACTGCAAAGACGTAGAGGACTGCTAGCAATGTAGGTTTCAAATTCCTCAAAAAATCAGCTCAGCAACGAAGAAAATGCATTCAACAAGTTTGTGAAGCGGCAAAGATACACAAAAGGTGTGTTAGTGATTTGTTTGTTTACAAGAAAACTCTACAAGTTACCTTTAAATGCTGAATGTGGTGACATTGCTAAAAAGAAGTCAGGCGGGGCAAGACAAACAAGCAATCAGAAGTTCAGACAGATAGACAAACCTCCTGTGACATCACATGAAATAATTTCCTCTTGCTCATTTCTATGTATTACACTACTCAAGATTTTGAAAGACGCTTTTGTTAGCCAAACTTTTGTGGAAAAGAAAGCGAAAGTCATTTTATCAACCCTCACCTACTTACAGTGACCAACATTTCAGGCACACTCACTTGTGTTTGTGTTGTGTCATTATGTTCCCACATCTAGCAATTACTTTGGTGAGTAAAACGTTTTCATAACTGACAAAAATTAGGACAAAGTAAAAAGTAAAACCAAAGTTGTATTAAACTATATTTACCCAGTAATAGACAAAGTACGCCCCTGCACATTAACACTAGCTACATTTTATTTAAACAAAACTCAGTGAAGGTCGTACTGTCAGTGCTCAAAAGACATCATATTTTCTCACTGTTTCCAAGGACTGTTTCAGAGGGTGCAGTCGTGCTCGGTAATCCTTTCTGATTAGCAGCGGGGCCTGATAAGTCCATTCAAACTGCTACAGGACGCCTGTGTTTGGGCTGAGCTAAGCTGCCGGCCTAGGGAACGGCTTTAAACCCCAATGTAAGGGCTGTCAGGAGATCAGGTGGAAACGACAGATAATGCAAACAAGACATAAGAGCGGTGCTGGAGGGCAGAGGGAAGGAGGGACGGAAGAGGACAGAAGAGACGAACGCAGAGAAGGAGAAGGATCTCTGGTGCAGTTCCCAGTTTCTCATTATCTCAGCCATCTTTTGGATACGACTGGGGATAGTGGTATGAAAGGGACGACTGTGGCATGACAGGAATGAGGAAGGCATAGCAATATCAGTCTCCATCTATGTATGTGTGTGTTATGCTTTTTATAGCATGCAGCTCACATTCGCTGTCGTGGAGCTTTTCCTGATTATGAGGAGAAACAACAAAACATCTGTTATACCATATAAAAATTGTTATGCCATAGAAATGTATAATAAAAAAAAAAACAACATGTCAAATTCCCAGGTACTATTAAACAGAGGGAGAAAACCAAACTGCTATGACTGCTAGCTGGAGAGTCACAGCTAGCCTTAGCTAAAGCTATTTATTTTTTTTTTACCTGTTTCCTGTACTTGAAAAATCAACTTTGATGCTCTAACATCTCAGTAACTGGGTTTGTTATACCACATGAGCTGTCGTAGTGAGTAAAGACAATCATAACGTAGAAAAAGTAACACCAACTAGTCATGCTAAAAGCGAACTATCCTAGCTTAGATGCCCTTTAGATTGACCAAACATAGATGGTAGTATCTGATTTTATCTGACATGGAGGCAGTGGGGATAATCATACAAAAAAAGGCACCATGCTCATTATTACTTCACCTCCCTTTCTTTTACACTCCTGTGCACCTACACATGGACAGAAAGGCATACAGACACACAAACCACACACATAAACCCACAAACTGCATCTTCACCTGATTCTGTTGTGTCGTTGTCGTAGTCCAGAGCCTCCAACACCAGAGAGAAGGACTTCTGTGAAGGAACCACAGAGAAAACATCTGTCAAACGTGCTAAAATATACATTTTTAAGTTTAACAAAAATGAATTCTGTCCTCGTTTACAGTTTCGTCCGTTGTGTCACTCGTGTCCTGCATGTGTGTGAGGCAAACATCTCCTTTTTGAGATCCTTTTGGACAGTCACGTAGCCTACACGTACCTGGTGATTCCACTATGAAGGACAGTGTCTGACTCTACAAATAACGACAACACATTCACGATCCAGCGCCGTCAGACTTTGCATTCAATCATTTCCAAACATTGCTTTTAAAATATCTCTCATGAACTGTTTTGTAACATCTCTAATAGTGAAGACAGATTGACCAGTGCAACACGACGCTGTGGGACTCGAGCAAAGTACTTTGCAGGGCATTGTGGGATTTTAGGTTATGTAGACATGTAGATGAAAAGAAGTGAAATAAATGCAGTGTCGTAGAAGTACAAGTACAAGTACATCAAAACTGTATAGTGCAGTACGCGACTAAATGTACCTAGTTTCATTCCATCACTGTGGAAAGTGTGTGTGTGTGTGTGTGTAAGAAGTGATTCACTGCCTGAACAAGCCAAAACGGAGTGCTGATTCAAGAAAACCTGCAGCCATGCAGAGAGAGACGGTTACATCCACGTGGTGAGGGAGGACGTCCAGAAAACCCTTGTTCCATTTAAACACTACACTCTTGGACCCGGTGTGATGCTTTTTTGTGCTTTAAGCCTTTGTGGCCTGTACTGCAGGCACATGCAGGTTAATCCTGGATAGATGGGGCAGGTTGTTTCATGTACGGGCTATTTGACTAGATCTAGATATTTTTTTAAAATTCATAGCCTTATGCAAAGATGAAGTCAGCCTATATGAGGCCATCCTGCAGTACACAAGCCGGGGACTCGTCCATAAGCTGGACATCTTCAAATGATGACTTTGAGCTTACAGAGATATCACACTCTGGAGAGATAACAGAGGACAGGTGTTTTATTCTTCTGCCTTCGTTCATCCTATAGACCAGCAATGAATAATTCAGACCAACACTTTCCCCTACAACTCTCTCTCTCTCTCTATCTCTCCATCCATCCATCCCTCCCTCTGTGAAACACACCAGCGCCTGTCATGCAAATCGCTCCACTGTGTGCATTGTGGGTAAGGCTTCTTCTAAAGGGCTACATGGATGTGTAGTCACGTCTTAGCTGCGAGAGTGTACTGCCAGAGGCGGGGTGGGTGAGTGGGAGGATAGGAAGCAAGGAAGCAAGGTGCTGAGGTAGGGAGAGATAGATAGGAGGCAGGTGATGGGCACAGGAGGTGAGTGAGGTGTGAAGTGAAGGAGGGATGGATTCAGAGGGAGGTTAAGGGCAGGAGGTCGGCAGCAATACTAAAGTTAGCTGGAGGCGAGAAGAGGAGACACACAAGGAGGAGAAGAGACGATGAGGAGTTGCAGTGAAGGTGCAAAATGTTAGGGGAGTGAAAATTGGTGTGGCAGAAAACACTGAGTCAGGGATTTGCTTCATCTAGTGTATCTGTACTGCAACAGATGGGAGGAAAAGGTGAGCAGAGTGATTGTACAAAGGAGAAAAAGGGGTAGAAAGGATATGTAGGGAAAGAAAATGGAGAAATGCCACTGTGGTGGAAGAACAACAATTTGCAGGACTCCTGGAGTTTGTCAGATTGTCAGATATGTGATGGAGAAAGAGAACAAAGAGGTCAGAGGAGAAACAAAAGATGATGAGATAGAAGAGAAAAGATTAGAGGAGAGCCCAAAAGAAAGGAGAGGTGATAAGATAAGACAAAAAAAGCGGTAGTAAAGGGGAAGTGGAAGAACACCCACACATACACATGCCTTAGAAGTCATGGGGCTAATGAGATGTGCTGGGTTGCAGAGGGCTGGCAGCCAGTTCATTAAGGCCGGCAGATAGCAGGTAGCCAACAGATGGACCGGCTGGAGTCATTAAGCTTCGGTTTAAAACTCTCACCTGAAGTAATGTTTAGTATTCATGATTTACATCTTTACACTGTGAAATCCTGCAGTCGATTATAATAATACTAGCTCTATACAGAATCAGTGGTTTAAGAAGAATTCAGACCCTATACTTAAGTAAAAGTACCAAGTGTCTCAAGAGGTAAAAGTACTCCCCTGTATACACATTGATATTATTAGATTGTTAATACTGATGCAACAATGTGCGTTTTACTTTTGTAGCCGTTTGTTTTTAACTCCTTCATTTATGTGGTTTAATCCATAGATTCGGTGTCGTGAGATGATCAATTGGAGAGGAAGACAGATATTTTTATTAAATTTTCAGATTTCAATCATAGCCTTTTTTTTGGAAATATTTACAACAGTTACAACGTTTAGAGTGAACATGTCTCTTTGGTTCAACAACTCATGGACATCTGAATCTTGAGAGAACCAACTAGACAGGGCTTTTTTTTTGTACAGGGTAACAACACACTGGTTTAAAAACAGAGTACTGTTGTCAGACTCAACATGTACAGTTAAATAATAAAAGTATCAACATTGATACAGCAGAATCAGAGATATCGTCATTTTAATTACACACCGTCTTCTTCCTTGTCAAAACCTGCTGCCTACATTACCCACAATGCAACTATGGCAGAGATGAGTAGTGGACTACAGAGGTCTGGTAAACTTTTAGTCTTCAGCTGTAGTGGAGTAGAAGTATAAAGTAGCACAAAATGGAAATACAGTACAAAGTAAAGTACTTCTTCCTTAGAATTGTACTTCAGTACAATACTTGAATAAATGTACTAAGCTACTTTCCAGCACTGCACAATCAGCACGGCTCTCCTGCAGAAGATTGATGGATGTTCAGCGGATAAAATGTTGCTTGAGTTGAAGCGATTGTGGGCTCAGACCGGTTGTGATGAACTGTCCACGACTACAAAATGCACACACAGCATTACCTCACTGTTAGCCTGCACACAGAACTCCGAGCCTTATCATCTGTCCAATCGCCCCCCCTCTTCCCTCCCTCTTCCCTCACCCTTCCTTCCATCCACTGTTTAGCGCCTCTCCCTCTTTCTGCCCGCACCCTCTGCCAACTGTTGCGGCAGGTTAAGACCTGTGGGAAGCCCCCCCTTCTTCACCTTTTTACCCGCAAGTGCACACAGCCAGGTAAGTTATGATATTGTCATCGATACAGGAAGGGTGTATCTGTGGTAAGCCCTGTTGCTAAGGTTGGGGTCCTGTGCGGCGGCCAGGAGGGGTCAAACTAACCATGGTTACCAAGTTAAAATCACAACAGCAACCACTGATAAGACTCAAAATATACGTGTTAAAAGATTAAGAGAATCACCTACAATAAACCCTTCCTGACAACCTTTCCAGAACACACACACACACACACACACACTCACATGGACACCATAGCAATTTGTTTTGCAATCACAAAGTCTGTGATGTCATTAGAGGCCAGGCGAAGGCAAAGTGACCTCATAGTCTGTTTAAGAAAAAAACAACATGCACAGAGAGGAAGATCAAACAATAAACATCACAAAGACGAGGCTGATAAGATCACAGTCAGCGATGTGGTGATATTTTTACCTCGTTTTGACACAAACAACATCTCAGTGTTATTTGTGCCATTTGTGGAGATAACGGCCGAAGTGATGACAGCGGGGAAATTGCGTAATGGGGAAGGTGAGTGAATATGTGTGTGTGTGTGTGTGTGTGTGTGTGTGTGTGTGTGTGTGTGTGTGTGTGTGTGAGGAGATGGAAGATTGGCCTGGCCGGGGACAATAATCTCTCTCAAAACAGTGACTACAAACATATTAAAAAATGAATAAAAGTATTATTATGTCTTCTTTCACAGTTGCGGGACAATTTTTTTCTTCCACATGATTAAAGTACAATTTGAACCTCACAATGAAAAAATTAACAATTTGTGACTTGAGTATTTCCCCTTTTAGCCAGTGGCCTGAAATCTGATTACCCCAGGTGCCACCCTGTTATCCTAAACTATGACTGGCTATCTGCTCGGTCAGAGGCGGGACCTTAGGTCGAACCAACTTTGACAAGATAACTGGACGAACCGGAAAAGGTGTAAGGTCTATTTATTTCTTAAAAAAATGTTTAAGCACATAAACGTAAGATCCTGTAATGTTAGTAACTAAAGTAGATGTGAGTAGCAGAGACAGAAATGCGCTCGCATATGTACTTCATGCCATCTCTGCAGAAGTCAGTGCCCCACTTGAGCCACCCCGATCAAAAGAGGTTGGATTTGACTGACAAGTTTGCTTGATGACCATCACCATTTTCTTTTCCTCTCTGTAGAAAAACCCTTCCATTGAATGTCGTCTCTCTGAATAAATCTTACTAACCTGAATCATGACAGCCTTGCTAACATCGGAGCGCTCTTGTTTCTTTATTGTTCCCATATGAATCTAATTTATAGACCATTTTCACAGAAGACATCTTGACTTGTCATAGCAGGAACGTCAGTAATGTTGTTAGTTCCACCTGTGCGTACAGGTGGAACTAACAACATTACTGACGTCTCTGTTCCAGCAAATAATGCAACACAACACAGACTTCTATAATTAGTTAATTAGTAACACCTGAACAACACCTGTGTTTGACAAATCAAAATGTCTGCTGTGTTTCACACCACATCCTTTCCCTCATGGTCATGTGTGCCATTTAAGAGCTGCTTTTGAGTTTTCTGCACTCTGATGAAGCTGTGCAGATTGTCTGGTTGGACTCACTGAAAAGAGGACAGGGTGCATTTTTAGCTGCATGTTAGCTTGTTTAATTATTTAGTGGGGAAATAAATATAAACTGAACGAGGGAACTCTTTCTAGTATACTTCTTGTTTAAACACAGCACAGTCTCTCAAAAACTGTGAATAGACTGACTGTGCAAGGCATGTCACTATTTCAGTTCATGCCATCAAAACATGTATGTATGTTCTTGACATCCAAGATGCCCAGAATCACTTCTTGTCTTCGGGAGCAGTTTCTCTTGATTTCTCTGCAACATCTGAGCCTGATGAGTTCAGGTCAGAGACTCCTGTACAGAAACAGCTAATCTTCAGTCAGATCTCACTCTGATTGTTGCCAGTCATGACATGTGCAGATGGTCTGAGCCTGGCATGACCGGAGAGAACAGCCCCCCCACCCCCCCACCCACCAAAAAAAACAAGACAACATCAAAACAAGAGAATTAGTCCTGATGATAAACCGTCCCTTCCCTCAGGCTGTAGGCTGTCTGGTCGTCTGGCCCCGTCCCTTCGCCTCCAGCCTCACGCCAGTCTAACAGCGGTAAAGCTCTGGATTAGAGCGAACTATGCTAATTCAAACCACTGTGCAGACATTTGTCATGGCATGCCAAATTCTATTAAATGAAGGTTTAAAATAAAATCAGTCTTGTTTTCCATCCTCCAAACTCCTACCACTCCTCCATTTTTCATTCCTCCCCTCCAGTTTCTCAACCTGACTCCTTACTCTCCCTCCTTCCCCCCTATCAGTGCCCCTCTCTCTCCCCCCTGCCATCCCTCCCTCCATCTCTCCCTCTCTCTCTCTCAGACATGGGCAGGGTAGGATATCCCGACAAAGCCAGGCTGTACAAACACAGCTCTACGACAGGAAGGACTCCCAGCCCTGAGAGAGGAATTTCCCCTCAGAGCTCACACACTAATGCATACATGCTCACACGCACACAACCAGACACCCGCATGCTGCTGTACACGCACGCACACACACACACACACACACACACACACACACACACACACACACACACACACACACACACACACACACACACACACACACACACACACACACACACAGGCATCCAATAATACCAACCTTTATTTTTCCATATACAATGCTTTCATTCAGCCCTGAAAATATTAGTCTACATACTACAATGGAGATTGTACTAGACAAAATGTGTGATTTTTTTGATTCTGTTTGGGGGTTAAAGGTGTTTTATTACTCTATTTTAATTATTTAACAGTATTATTTATATTTCTGACTCATTTGATAATCTTTTCGTTTTGGGGCTCCGAAGACGAACAGTAGAAATCCTAATCCTATAATATAGATCCAAACTCATAAACATAATTTTAAGCCTGCATGTAATTAAACAAATGCACTTAAGCCTTTATGCACATATAAAACATCCACTCAGACAGCACAATACAAATCTTGTACACACACACACACACACACACACACAGACACATACACACAAGCAGGGGACTAATCGACAATTAAACATTTACTGCATAGATGATGGAGAAAATTAACAGCGAACGTTTCACACAACTTCTAATATTCATAACCTGCAGCTGAACATTTGTTGTTTTCAAACACCTGCCAACTCTCACCCTGAACATCAGAACGCTCCAGTAATTACAGACTCGCACATGTACAAACACAAAAGACAAAAGACAACTCACATAGACACAAACACACAAACATACAAACGGTTGTCATGACAGCAGCTGTGTCTGAGTCGGATTGGTTGGGTGACACCTCACCTGCACTACAAATTAGTAGTGGAGGTAACCACAGTAACAATGCCATTACTATTCCAGTGGCAACTCCTTTTAAGTACATACAGTAAATATGAAAGTGTGTTGGTGCTGGAACCATCGGTTTCATGATTTTTGTATCAGAGTGTAAAGAATACTGCAACAAGTCAAAAGGCTGCAAAGATAATACATTTCAGATTGATTTCAGCTCTAGTGAAGAATAAAATAAAATCTTATCTGGCCACCGAGGCTCCCCATGGACCCACAATCCAAGCAGCCTCATGTCAAACATGATTATTGTGTTATTGATTGATTCTTGGCTTACAATAACAAAGACAAAAATCTATCTCTTTGGATCAAGGAGTGGCAAGAGACATGATGTTAGGGTGGCTAATTTGTGAGGTCTCTGCGGATATTATCCAATGCAGGACCATCTCCCTGTCCTCAGGTGGAAAACACACACACACACACACGCACGCACACACGCACACACAGCACAAGATGTGGAATTAGACCCCCGGTGTGCAGCCGTCCACCCCACCCTCCTCCCATGACCCCATCTCTATAATTAAATGTCTCTGTTCTCTTGTGTTTTTCTTTCATTCTGGATATAATTAGCAGTAGACTTTATCTTCCCCTCTTCGCCCTCACTCACTTTCCATTCACCCACCACTTCCACCACCACCACCACCACTACCACCTCGTCATCGCTCCGACTTCTTTCAAACTCACTATACAGATCCTTAACTTAAGTAAAAGTAACAATACAAGAATGTAAAAATCTTCCATTACATGTCCTGCAGTGACATAAGTAAAAGTACATAAGAATTATCCGCAAAATGTACCTTATCAAAAGTATCAAAAGTACTGGTTCTGCAGAAAAATGTTCCCTGTGACTGATTATTATAATAGATGACATCATTATATTGTTAATACTGATGCAACAATGTGTAAGAAGTATTTGTAGCTGCCCAAGGTGGAGCGAGTTTTAACTACTTAATATACATGTTTGGTATTTTAGTCCAGTTGTTCCCAACATAGGGGTCAGGCCCCTCCAAAGGGTCACAAGATACATTTGAGGGGTCATGAGATGATTGATGACATTGTAAAGAATAAAAAAAACTCAAATGTTTCTAAATGTTTTGGGCTTTTCTGTAATCTCTGTTTTTTGTGTGAAATATTGGATAATTTGACATCTTTGGACCTTGAACAGTTATTTAAATAAAACTGGTTATTATTGTAACCATGGCGACGAAACCATAACAAGGTACTTATTCGAAGCTAAACCATGATCTTTACCAAAACCTAACCACGTTCTTCTTGTGCCTAAACACAACCAAACCATAACCACAGTGTTAAACAGTCACATCATAAAACTGATTTATTTTCCAACATTTGTAACAGTTTTGGACGGAGGAGAGAAATTATGTTGTCATAAAAGACAAATGTCATATTTTGGAGAAGAAGAAGAAGAAGTTTAAAGAAGACACCACTGTTTGGTGGAACTGCTAATATTATAGAGACCTAAAGTGTGACAAAGGAGTAATTAATAACTAAAGCTGTCAGATAAATGTAGTGGAGTAAAAAGTTAAATATTCTTATTAAGTGTAAAGTAGCATGTAATGGTAATACAAAGTTACTTTCCACTTGTCTGTCCCTCTCTGCATCCTCGCCCCCTCTCTGTCTGTCTGACAGTCACATTCCTGCAGGGTTAATTGGCTTAAACTAAACTATGCGGCTACTTCAAACGCTGTGGAACAACAGAGGCCTCTTGACATGACGTGCCCTCATCCTCCATGTCGCCCTGCCCCATCTCCATCCTGTCCTCCCATCATCTCTCCTCTTTTACCTCCTGCTGCTGTTATGACACACACATCTCCGTCTACATGTGCACCCCCACCCAAAACACCTGTGTCCCACACTGACATCATCCACTAACCGCCCGAAACCCTCCCTCCCCTCCCAACTCTCACTTCCTTTTTGTTTACTCAGTCTTCCCTCCACATCGCTTATGTCAACGTTACCCTTTTTGCTCATTAATCTGAACTCTTTCTACCACCTTCCAACCCCTCTCTTACATCTCCCATCGCAACCCAGACTGACTGCCCTCATTCCCTCACCCCCCCACCCCCCCCCCCCCACACACACACACTTCCGCAGGAAATTACCTTGTCTGGACGCTTCACATCCACGGCTGCACATTAAGAGAGAGGCATTATGAGGGAGAAAATAGAACAAGTCTGGAAGTGTGTGTGTGTCTGTACAAAATAGTGTGTGTGTTTTATCAGATTTCTAAAGTCTTGATAAACAAATTGCCACACAAAAATAGAAAAATTAGGAAAGATACCACTAGGTCAAGGCAGGAATCTATACAAAGATAGTCATATGGTTACTTTTTACTCTCTGCAACCAAATTATATTCTGGCAAAGTCAGATTTCTGGAAATATCTCCAGCTCAGCTCTGCCTCCTTTTTAGTGCTGAGATCTGGTCCTCATCCAGTCACTGAAATCCAAACTTCTACTACAACACGTCTGCTATTAAAAAAAAGGTGGCGCATCAACTTTCTATATTATCAGAGATGCTAACGCAGTGTGGTGTGGAGAAAGGTAGTGGGGAAAATATTGAAGAACAACTATGGGAAGACGCTGTATCGGGTTGGCATGCCTCTGCTCGAGAAGTCCAAAATCAGAGCATAATGGCTAGAGATAATGATTTATGCTGCCACTGTCATGAAGAGGTTGGAATAATGGTACAGACGCTATATGACTGTGTCATGGTTGAAAATAATAATAATATCTTTTCTAAGAATGTATGCTGGTATGGTTATCTGTAATCTACCACCATTCATTATCATTGTTTGTATTATTTATCTATCTATAGAGATAAAAGGGTTGGAGAGGGACTGTGTGTTCATAAGTTAAAATTATTCTAAGAAAAGTTTATATCTTTGTTGTAATAAGTCACTCAACATAAATATAAATTGGAAAGCCCAAAGTAGAGATATTTTATTGGACTTCTCTTCTTTAAGAGCTGTTTTGGAACAATACTAACTGGGGGTTTCTGTGGTTTGGTGTTACAATGAGGATTATTCTTAAATAAAGGATAATAAAGTAAAGAGTGGTGGGTAACAGAGAACAGAGACAGAATGAACGTGGTACTTTCACAAGAGTTTTACAAGAGCCACTGATTATATCACCAGGCACTCAGATTTCTGGCTTTGAAACTTTCCTTCCAGGGTGTATTTGTTTGTTAACTCATGAGTGTTTAGATGATGAAGGCATAAAATAAATCCACTTCTGCATTTAAATATTTCAAGATTCTTTTTTTTTTTTTTTACCTGAGGATGTGGCTTTTCTTTCAGTTCTGCTAAACCATGTAAGCTGTATTATTATCATTACCAGTTATTTCAATGGGTAGTCATACTGTCTTATAAGATCACCAGCTATTTTATGCAAAACTATACTTTCAGAATCAGAATCAGAAATACTTTATTGATCCCCAGGGGGTAATTAGACAATTCTACACACACACACACACACACACACACCTGTAGTAGTGAGGTGCTGGCTTGTAGGCATCAAAAACAGAATGGGGAAAGCCGCACACTCATAAACTGACTCATAAAGTCTTTATGAGTTGAAATAGATGATTAGTTAGAAGTAAGTTGTGAGAGTGTGGTTTAGTCATCGTGTAATTTGCTGCATAGCTCCACCCATCTTCAACCTGAGCAGAAGTAAGTGAAAACATCTGTGTGTTTGTGTGTGTGTGTAGGACCTTTAACAGTAATATTTGCGTCAATTAATAGGCAGCTAAGACAGTTTCAGACCTGGTTTCAATGTCCACCCTCAGACTTTGATGCACAAGGGTTTAAGGCGGTCCCATTAAAGAATCTGAAAGTATTTTCAGACTCTCTGGTTGACTTTTTGGGACCTTTATTTGCACTTTCCATGAGTCTGCAACTCTGCAGACTTTGCCTGAGAGAAAAATACACAAAAGCATTGTGACATTAAAACGGAGATAACAGAGGAATTCCTAAAGAGCAAAATAGAGACACATAAAAGAAGTTGGCTGGAAGAAATGTTCCTCTGAAGTGTGTAACAAACACTCTAGTTCATTAAACTACTTTGTAGCGTAAAATAGTTTTTTAAATTTTTTTTAATTTTTCTGTCGATCAACTCATTGACTAATCGCCAACCACTCAGTTTAGATGGAAAGATAGATAAGGGTTGCAACTGACGATTATTTTCATTATTGATTAATCTGCTGATTGTTTTCTTGATTAATCAATTAACTGTTTTTTTAGTATGACATGTCAGATAATTGAGAAAAATGCCCATTACAATTTCCCAAAAGTGATGTTTTCAAATGTTTTGTTTTGTCCGACCAACAGTTAAAAAAAAAAAATTAATTCACTGTGATTAACAACAGAGAAAAGCAGCAAATCCTCAAATTGGAAAAGCTGGAAACAATTATTGATTTAAACGACTAATAGATAGATTTTTTTCAGTGATCTGATATGACGGGTGGAGTGAAGTGGGAATCATAACCAGAAATGAGAGCGCAGGATTAGTGACAGTGAGACACACTGATGTAAGTTAAGTACACTGTGGGTACGGGCGACGTGGACTCAGTGGACTTGGGAACGACAGACCGGAGCTGGAGAGGCATCATGGGACAGGGTTGAGATCACACTGAGGGACTCCGGTCAGAATATGTTTCACAATGCGACTGCTCAAAATGTTTGCGGTCGCTCCTGTGAAGCTTCGGCAACACGAGAAGCCGCAGAGAGAAGAGAGGAGGGTTTATGACAGCTGTAACTGTAACTCTGCCTACTCTGTGGGATCCACAGGGACGAGATGTGGCTGAACATCACCGGAGGGCAGTGACACAGAGAACAAAAGGTTTACAATGAGAGACAGAGAGAGAGAGAGAGAGAGACAAAGTGTGAGAGGGTTAGGGATGTTGAGGACGGAGGAGATGTGACAAGAAGAGAGAGAGATCGATGGCAAAGAAAGGAAACTGTTTTGTTGTGATTACACCTTTGAATCCATTTAGATAAAGATTGTATACCTGCGATCTGCATTCAGTGACACACAAAGACATCCACAGACGGGGACACACTGTAATTTCACACTGATCATGTAAATCAAGCTTCCTTTGCCTCTTTTCTCCTCTAATAAAGAAACTCCTACTCTCAATCCAATTTGCACACAAATGAAATCATTAAAACACGCTTCCCTTGAGACGTTTACCCGCAAGTTATTAACTTATCTCTAAAAAACACAAGCCCCTGATCCTGATGGAATTAACCTTCTTTCTGTTCTTGTATGTGTTGTCTATAGAGAGAAAAGGTTACAAGGAGAAAAGTGTGTGTGTCTACGTACACGCCTGCAGGTTTGTAAACGATGTGCACAACAGTATCGGCGTACATGCAGGTATGCGAGGCTGCGAGGGAGAGTCAATTAGGGGACAAAAGAGAGGAGAGCACAAAACGACGAGAGGAGAAAGAGTGAAAGAGAGACTCGGGAGAGAAAAAAAGCTCCAACTATTCTCCTCTCCTTTCGTTTCCCTTCACTGACTTCCTCCTGTTCGGCTCCCACACAGCAGGAATGCACAGGTTACAACGATGTGTGTGTGAGAGAGAGAGAGTGTGTGTGTGTGTGTGAGAGAGAGAGAGAGTGTGTGTGAGAGAGAGAGAGAGAGTGGGTGAGGGTGAGAGAGAGAGAGAGAGTGTGTGTGTGTGTGTGTGTGTGTGTGTGTGTGTGTGTGTGTCCTGTATGATGGTATAGAGAGTCTCTTCTGATCAGTTTCAGTGGTGGAAAGTACCTAAATACATACTGTAATTAAGAGCAGTTCTGAGATATGGAATATTTCCATTTTATGCTACTTTGTATGCGACTTAATTTCAGAACCAAATATTGTGCTTTTTAATTTACTTTACATTTTGGTAAATACACTAATTTGCTTTCTTGACGAGAGTTAGATAGAAAGATCAAAAGCGTGTGTGTACACTAAATATGAAGCTACAGCCAGCAGACGATTAGCTTAGCTTAGCATAAACACTGGAAACAGCTAGCTTGGTTCTGTGTAAAGGTAACACATTCGACCTACTTGCATCTTTAATGCTCACACACTAATACATTTTATTTAATTTGTTTGGTCTGTGCAAAACCCAAAGATAAAAATTACAATTTGCCATTTTACTAGCTTAGCAAGAAAATTTGCCAATTGTTATTTATTTATGTGCTGGACTATTACTTGGCTCTGAGCAGTTGCTAGGCAACCAGCAGAGAATCCAGGAAGTTACTGTGCTTGGCCAATAGTCTGGCCCAAAACCTCATTGTAAATTGCCGAATTGTCTTGCTAAGCTAAGCTAACTGTCTGCAGGCTGTAGCCTTATATTTAACAGATAAGTCATTAAAGTAATTAAAAATAGCTCCACCTACAGCAGTAAAATACTATTTACAGCATGCACAAATGCATCAGTATTAACAATTTTTTACGTGTAATGGAGTGTTTTTACATTGTTGTACTGGTTCTTTTACATAAATAAAGGATCTGAGTTCCACCACTGCTGTCACGAAGACAGCAGAATAACAGTAGAGCAGACAGACTGATGGGACGACTTGGCCCACTGCAGCTACGCCTGAACATATTTGCATGACGGCCACACTTTGCATGTCGAACTCGGTGCCCCGGGTTCAAAAGGCTGCCTGAAAATGATTTCACTTAGGAGGAAGTGCTTTGTTCACCTAAATGCAAGCTTAGATAGCTTCAACCAATTTACAAAAAACCCACATTTTCTCATTTACTCCTCCTGGTGTAGAGCCATGCGCTTGGTTTAGATTTTATGTGCCGAGGTTTTCAGCTATCTGCCTCTGATACGTCTGCCGCCACTCCAACACAATAGAAGTGAAATGAATATAATTTGTGGTGCTCAAAGCATCAAAATATTACACTTGAGAAACTCAACAACAATGTGTCTTTTCGGAAACAATGTCGTGATTACTCTGGATATATAACCTTGCTGTGGACAATCATTAAATATTATGGAAGTATTATTGCCTCTATTGGATAGGTGACAGTAAAGATAGAGACAGAGAGAAAGAGGGAGAGACATGCAAAAACATCCCTGCCTGTAGTTCCAATTTATGCTGTTTTATACCTCCACTACATTGCAGGAGGAAATTTTGTACTTTTTTTTGTACAGATTCAGATTTTTTATACAAAATACATGATCAGCTCATAAACTATGATGCATTGTTACAGATAAACCTACCCAACAGTATATAAAGTAGATACAATTAGCACCACCTCGATCAGCTATAACATTAAAATGCTGCTTACAGGTTAATACATCAGTAATGATGATCCAGTGATAAACAGTACAACCTCAAAAGGGACTAATCTAATATTTACTTGGAATTCACATTGTAATAAAAAAATATTGATTATAGCAACTTTGAGTGAAAGTTGTAATGCAGGACTTATTACAGAGCATTTTTACATTTCAGTATTAGTACTTTCTGCAGCTGGAATCAAACTGGAGATGTTTACAGTTACTGTTGTTACTGTACATGATATGTGCCTTAAACATAAGGCCACCAGGACACCTGAGCTTCTTTAAATTCAAAATACATAATATGTAGCACTAACATTTTAGAAATAAGAAATAAGAGTGCGTGTGTGGGTGTGTGTGTGTGTGCGAGCAGCCTAGGAGAGTAATTGTTACAATTTCTCTGTAACAATTGGCTCACGCTCATCTCCGCCTCTGGACACCAAACATCAAAACAAAATGAATCTATTGACTGCGCTTCTCTACTTCGTGCTCTGAATGTCCTGCATGACTTTAGATTTAGCTCAGTTTGTAATAATGCAAATATGTAACATTCATATCTATGCAAACGCATATTTACCAGAAACGACAAGAGACAAGGCGAAGAACACACACACACACACACACACACACACACACACACACACACACACACACACACACACACACACACACACACACACACACACACACACAGAGTCTGTGTGAGTCTTTCCCAGGAACTGTCATCTATGGCCTCTGGCAGTGAACCTGACCATGAATGAGTTTTAACACTTGACATGAGGATTATAAACGGTGGGGACTTCACTCCATTCATTTTATGTTTCTATGGCACCTATCATATTGTCATTTGTCACAGGTCGTTTTAACAAAAGAGCGGGCCTTAACCAGACCTTGAAGAACTAGTTCTGAGTGACAAAAGGTCAGGAAACATCAGATTGAGTTCCCACAATATCTGGTAAGCGGTGGTCTTACGATGAATCTATATCTTTAGAGAAATAAGCACATCCACTGAGGCTTTGTCTGTACTATCACCACCTGGTCATTACTTTTGTACCTGCCAACTT